>NC_056439.1:31915564-32028064 GCF_018296145.1 Oncorhynchus tshawytscha | reverse complement strand
CATCAAACCTGATGAACTCATTTCAATACAGTTTGTGATAAACCATTCTGTTCTGCTCCTATCTCTCTCTCTCTCTCCTCACAACGCCAGAGGGATGCTACGTCTACAACTACATTAAATATGCTCTCCACATTTCCTTCCTCTTCGTGTACGACAATTATTATTGATTTATTTTATTTTCACTTCTACTCAACATGAATTATAGTACCAATATCAATCATCATGGCATTTTAAAATCGACTACGGATCAATAACAAATTATTATGGCTTGACAATCTCAGAATCTCAGGTTCATATATAATGTGCACTGCATAAACTACCAGAACAAAAGTTATTCCAACCAGTGACAAGGTTATGGGCCTAATAGCATCCTGAACGAATTATATTTACATGTACAAGTACATTTTCATTTTGTTGTTATTCTTACACTATTCAAGGATTATTATATTTTGTATTATATCCAGCATAACATATTTAAGATACAATGTATACAACAGTCGCTTGAAGAAACAAATGATTGAGCATTATAAAACGAACTAAAAGGTTTAGTAGGTTCTCCTAAATGAAGTTATATCTTAATAATACTGTTGAATCATCTTTGGTTGAATGAATGAGATTGCAGAGGAATAGTTTTTTTTTTATTCGTTGTTTTTCATTACTGACGTGGATTCTTTATTTCATAGGAAAAGAAGGCCTTATATTAGGCCATTTCAAAAAGATTGAAGGTCCTTTATGCTGTTAAGTCACAGATATTAATCCTACAATATAGTAGACTGTCAACGTCTTCTCTTGACCCTGAGATGATGTCCGTTTTAAGGTGAAACAGTGTATATTGAGTTTTGGCGCAGAAAAAAATCCCCTTACATTCCACTGAATCAGTGATCGTGCGGGATCTTAAAACGAGGAGGAAGGTGATGCTTCGACACAACCAAACAATGAAGAGCAGCTTGCTTTATGTAGCCTATAGCCTAATTGTGTATGTATTTGTATGTATGTACAGTACGTATGTATGTTATTAGTTTGTTCTATTCTAGACTAAAAAAGAGACGTGTGTAGAAGTGTGCATGTGAGGGAGGAAGAAAGAGAGAGGGAGAGCGAGACGGAGCGAAGAGTGCACATCTGAAAATGTATAATAATTATTTTTGTTAAATTTGTGTAAATATAAAACGGTGTAAATATATATATTTTATAATTGCATCATGGTGATGAATGATGATGAATGGGATACATTTACATGAACACGAGAAGGCAACGGGGATTTAATAATCGGTTAAAAAAACATTGAGGTTAAAGTGTGAAGTGGTAAGTCATAGTGCGAATAGATGAAAAGAGGAAGAAGAATAGGTATAGGTAGAGTTTGATTCATACATCCAATTTGTGTTGAATTTGGGATTTGAATCCCGCAACTCTTAACCCCCGGGTTCACTTACCAGAGGCACAGATAAAAGACCTCGTCCTTGTCAATTAGCCGGGAGCCAGTGGGAGCGCTGATTGCCAGAGGCGTTAACTCGTTTTCCCTTTAAACATCGTCCTCCTTTTAAGATAGAAAGTCCCGGAGGAGGGCTGGTGTTTGAATTTAATAAATAATTTAGCAATTTAAACGGTGAGGAGCAAGCGCGATGCTACGGATAACGATATCAGGCACAATGATTTTCCACACAACACCGTAATTTATTAGGCTATTAATGCAGGTAAACAACCTCTGTGCGTTATTCGATAGCTCTGGTTGCTCGTGCCACCTTTATGATCGGGCTATTATTTTAGTATACGTGAGTTAATCATTATAAAGGTAGCCTAAAAAAAGAAATGGCATGCTGAAAAGTAGGCCTTAAAATGAGTATAGATTTCAATAGCCTACAATTAGCACATCGCAGGGCCTTCATTGCTTTTAATTTGCTTATTTTAAAGGATATGTTTTATGACAATACAACATAAGAAACAAATAACAAATTTCGTTTGTTTTTACATGACTTCTGATTTGGCCTAATAATGAAAATTGCTTCAGGCAAAGCCTTTGAATTCAAGGAGAGGCCTGAGAAAAAGAGGGACCACTTTGAAAGCTTATTTTCATAATATAAGCATAAACAAATACCTATATATATATATATATATATATATATATATATGTTTTTTATTACTATACCCAAAAGCACCGCGGGACAATCAAATCCCTAAGGTTAACAAATGGAATTGGCTAATTTGCTTCAGAAACACAAATGAAGAAAATGAAGAGAAAATGCAGATACAGTATTAACAGATAGCTGACAACTTGCCATGTCCCTATCCATCCCTCAGACAGAGAACGGCTGTAGGCTGAAGAAACCCCGGTCATAAACTAGATAACATGTTGGAAAACTTTACTCCAGTCAAGATGCAAACATGACGAGTCCGGAACAGAATATTGATAGAGAAAAAAAAGAGTCTAGACGGAGTGATCCCCGACGATTTCCATTCATCAAAGTCTGTCAAAATAAATCATATAGATTTTTACATTAGTCAATGTTTTTGATTGCGTAAAAAGACAGGTCTAACGATTCAATACTGCACTTTTGACTTAGCCTAGGCTACTCTTAAGACTGCTAGAGAGGCAACTGACGATGTATAAAACCCAGGTTCTGTCTCTGTTTACAAATCTAAATCAATATTCGAATTTCGAATCTGTTTGAAGTGAGCGGGTTTGTCCGTGTGTGTGTGCGTGTGCGTGTGTGTGTGTGTGTGTGTGTGTGTGTGTGTGTGTGTGTGTGTGTGTGTGTGTGTGTGTGTGTGTGTGTGTGTGTGTGTGTGTGTGTGTGTGTGTGTGTGTGTGTGTGTGTGTGTGTGTGTGTGTGTGTGTGTGTGTGTGTTCCACAAAGCTCCTTAAGATGATACATTTACCAAGGCGTGCCAAAACCCTCGGCATATTGTTTTGGTGCGCATACAGGTTACATTCATTACAAGTGACGTAGGCTATTAGTTGTGGCTCGAGTCAATAGCAATGAAGGAACTCAGTTAGACTTTCTGTTCTGTTAACTAATCAACTATAGTACTTAGGCCTAATTGTAAAAGTGAATAATAACAATAATAATAATAATAATATTATAGAAAAAAAATCATTTATGTGATTTACTTTTTGTAGAGGGATGTCATAAAACTATTAAACCTGTTATGTTCACATTTCATACATTTTTGTGAAACGATCAATCAAAATGTAGGCCTCTGAATAACTCTGAATATCCAAAAAATGACGTTTTCATTATTCACATTAATTTAAAATAGTCATACCTTTGAGAGATAAAAAGCTGGCGTTGATTTTCTCCTGAGCTGTAAGTGGCCGACTGAGTTCTCCAGTCAATTCAAGGGTGCAGTAAAAATGCATCCACTGAAATAAGTCGGATGCCACCAAACTCCTGCAGGGATGGTATTTTCCCTGTCGTTGTGTTCCAGCCACAACAGCATGTCTTAGCATGGCTGATATTTCAAGATATTAACTTATTTAAAAAATACACCACCAGGAATTAGTATTATATCTGGTAAATAATATATAAGGGTAAAATCTTCGGTTAGTCCGCCTCGTATAGTATTCCCTATTCCCTGGCTGAATTTTGCTATATCAACTTGATCAGAGCAGACTGGGCGCTCTGTGGATGGGAGGACAGTTTTAAGGAAATAAGTCTCCCTAAATCCCCCCTTGCTACGCAATGGAATGTGAGAGGACCGTGTTTTAGCCTCCACTTGAAGCTCCTGCTTTTCGCCCGGACGGTTTTGTCACCGGCCCCAGAAGTGTCATGGATTCGTGGGGAATGCTCCATGTTGTTTTTAGCTCTTGTTATAAGTCATTATTCGTAAGATTAAAATACTGTGGTTATTGATTTTACCTTTCCCACTGGTTAGAACCATTTATTAACCGTGGGGGTAGTTTCATATTTACCATAATTGGGAACAGTTTATATAAATATAGTTCTAACTTCAGTGTGCTAAATAGACATAAAATGTGATCATGTCAATTGTGATGATTAAATGTGTTCCGTCCATTAACAACTCAAATGAGTCTTGAAGCAGGGACACAATTGCTCCTATCCATTTGCTAAGATTTGCAGCCCTGTGAGTTTGAGGTTTTATGATTAATTTACCCTCAGTTCAGGGATGAAAATGTGCTCAGTCGCCCCTTCGCTGCCATTGGCTGAGGAGTTTGCGTCAAAGCGTAGCTGGCGACATTTGCTTCTCAGCAAATCTCCCCGCGAGAGAGAGAGACAGACCCCAGCTTCGAGTCCTCCAGACGTTCTCATTGGCCAGCCCTCTCTACAAATCCAACTCCAGCAACTTCCCCAGAACAGACTAACAAATCACAACCGCATGTATTTTACCGTCATAAACGCTTTTGCACTATCCCATACATTGGTGCAAGTGTTGAAGATGAAAGTTTTGTTGGTATTTTTATTCGAATATATCCAAAGCGACAGTTACTTTTGATTGTTTACATTACAGGATTTCGAGAGAGCTATTTTATTCAAGGAAAGAACTGGACAAAGAACATTCTACTCCGGCCCACAATCGAGAGTAAGTTGCCATTTATTATTATTATTATTTGTATTATTATTAGACTATTATTATAGCCTACCATTATACGTATAGGAGTCGTAATTGTTGTACAACAAAAGGATGTATTGGCTACCTATTAGCCTATACGCTATACAGACAACATCCCACAGCAGAAATATATATCAATAAAATGTAATTAACAATATAACAATACATTCATTAAATAGTGTATTAGGCCCTATTGGGTCACTGTGTTTGGACAACAATGTATGGTCAATTAACACCTTGCATAACCTGGAGAAAGAGAGAAACGTCCTGACACATGTTAATCGAATGATTTAAAAAAACTCATTAGACCATTGAACACTCCGGTGTGTATTGTGTATGGATCTTCCATTTTAGCCTGAAGCCTACTGTAGGACACTGGAAAACAGTTTTATGACACAGTTTCTGTCCTAAATGTGACAATGAATTCTGTCATTTTAAAACTCAGCGCTAGTTTGTAGCTACATTTAATTAAATCCAAATAAGGCTAATAATTTCAGCCGTAATTTTGTCTTCAACAGAAATATTGTCTTGGAGAAATTTGAATAGCTAATGTGTTTTCGACTCTTTCGATTACTTTCTTCAATCTGAATGCATTCCAGTGAATGTTCTCAGTTGGTGTGAAAATACATGCAGACAAAGGGCGATAATTGAGGAGGCGTGTAGTGAACCCTCTTTCCGCCTGTACAGCACCTCCCTCCCCTACCGTCCTATATGGAACGGCCAGTCGTGACAGGGCACGCGGGAGGGTCCTGGCAATTCTCGGAAATATAGCCTAACATCTCAAACATTTAGCTCTTTTTATTAGCGTATGAGCTGTTTGCTTTGGTTTATGCAAATTACGCTTGACCTACAGTTTAAAAAACAAATGGCCCACATTTGCTTAAAAAAAAATAGTTTTATTTGTTAGAGGGACAGGTGTGTTTGTCCGTAAAAAAAAGTCTTACATATAAAATAATCAAATTCCCATTCTAAAACGGAATATTTTCTAACACTTTAATATCGATTGAGTAGCCTAAAAAAACACTATCTGGAAATGTGTTAGTCAAGTTATAGACCTGATGTTTCTTTAAAAATGTAGCCTATAGGCTATTATTTAGCATAGTCCTGTATATTGATTTGTTTCCATTAGGCTATCCATATGTCTAACTACAACGAAAAACGGCTTATGAACTGTTTTATTGTGATTCTGCATGGCATATGGATATTAAATGAAAGAGGAGAACCTGTCTTATTTTCTTCAGCCTGCAAAATTATTATTATTATGACTGAATGCAGTGCAGAGTTGAGGATAGCGTCCTGTAATTAGGCTGCGCGTGCCACCCGGATTATCTCGTTAATTCATCAACATAAACATTTATCATAATTAATTATTGGACAGGGTAATTATTATTGAGCGGGTGTGCAACTGGTAGACGAAGTCTGTTTTAAGTGTGACAGATTGAGTGGAGGAAAAAAACCGTTGGATGGATATTAAAAATGCCACTCCGGTCGAATAATCAAGAGACACTGGGGGGGGAGGGGGGGTTACCATAAATGTTATTTAAACCAGTTCTCCAGGTTGAACTATTCCAATAGTATAGAATTGTTCAATCTTTATGAAGATACTCCTGGAAATATGTTGTTAACCTCTCTTTAAATCAGACATATTTAAAGTCATTGAGTAAGTGTTTATCTACAACCCTGGCGCTTGCAACGCCAGGGTTGTGGATTCAATTTCTGCGGGGGACCAGAACGAAAAAAGTATGACAATGAATGCACTCACTACTGTAAGTCTCTCTGGATAAGAGCGTCTGCTAAATTACTAAAATGGAAATGTCCATGCTCTATAGGCTACCTGAAATAAGAGAGTGCATAACCTACAATCAAATACATTCAAGTTAGTCCTATGCTGTGTCATTAGTCAGTTCAACAACTAAATATTTCCGCGAGTAATATTATTTTTTGATTGATTCATAACCAATGTCAATAAATCATTAATGAAGCATGTATTTACCAATAAATGACATTATTTAGGCCAATTAAAAGGAATTAGGCCTATGTACTCCAGGCCCTTCATGAATCATCTACATTGTCTAAATAGGTTACTTTATAGCAGTTTGATTGGCAGGGCTGATGTTTCCTACAGCCCAAGGCTGAGGGTTTTTTAATGGGTTTTAACACCTTAAATTAGTCAAGAGGCGTTTTGACAGTAGGAGATAGGGGGAGGGAGTTAGCCTATAACTGCTAATAGGGTTGGTTGCCTGTTTGGCTAACTCAAGTCCCCTAAGCGTGGGCCTCGTTATTAAAACATTTCGATTGCCTTCTGAACGTTATTCAACCTTGTAAATCTAATTACAGCAAGCAATTAGGATGGAAATTGAGAAGAACCTAATGGGCACAGTCGAGTCCCGTACTAGTTTTAAATTGTTAGCTGAAGTAGCATTATTTTTTCACATTTGAATGGCATCCTGTTCACGTTTACAGCGATTACTGGTGCGTACAAAACCAAGAGGCATGGTGAAAAGCTTGGCCTAGTGAAATGGCTACAGTACAAAATGGGCCGATAAGTTGACTGCATTGGTAGCTACTTTACGCCAAAGGTTTTTGTTATCAGTCTCATTTATCGGGCCTACAGTGTCTTTGTCTCGGCAAATGGCCCCCAATCAATTCCCTTATATTTGAGACAATTAGCTGGGCTCTATGTAAATGATGATCCTTGCTGCGTCCCAATGTGTGTGCATTTGAGCGACTGTGTTTTGTTCTTTGAGAGTACTTGTTGCAATTAAGGATGTTGCTTTTTTGGCCTGGGGGTGGAGGGGGGGGGGGACGTTTGTCAAGATGAGCCACGCTTTCTTGAAGAGGACAGCTGGGGCTCTGGGACTGTTTTAAAAGCACACTGCGGTTGGATAGGGTTTATTGCCAACTAATCACAGCGCTGAGTCCATCAAATGCTATTCAAACTGGATGCAACTTACTTTGCTCAATTTCTTCTCTTTTTATGATTTTTGGAATAGGCATCCAGCGGCAAAATCGAGACCTCGAGAAAAAGAACCAATAAACAACCAAGGACATCTACGGGCCATACCCAATTTTCAACATTTTCTCCAACTTTACCCCCCAGTCCAACATTAGCATGATGTCGTATCTCAAGCAACCACCTTACACAGTCAACGGACTGAGCTTAACGACCTCCGGAATGGACCTTCTGCATCCATCCGTGGGCTACCCAGGTAAGTTCTAGCACTTTTTACGCGTGTGTATGGATGCTTTCATAATTTATGTCAACTCTTCATTTGCTTAGATTTTCCAATTAGGGTCAAATCACGTAAAGCCATCATGGATATAATGCCTCTGGTTACTGATTTATATCTAAAACATGCTTTTTAACACCAAGGGATTAATGTAAATAATGCATTATCATAATGCTGAAATGAGGCAAGACATCAACTAAATTTTGCATTCTTTTGTACTGACTTGAAAATTCTTATTTCACTAAATGTTTGTAAAATGTCATTGGTCCTGAATTCGTCTTAGCCCTGAATAGCAAATACATGTTAAACAATGTTGTTATAAGTTACACTTAAAAGTGAATACATTCACAGTTGTGTCACAATATCCCTACTTTGTATTCTGATAATCTCATGTGGGTAGAATTAACATTTTTAGTTATGTGCATATGTTTATTTTCAACAGCGACGCCCCGCAAGCAGAGACGAGAAAGGACGACTTTCACACGCGCACAACTTGACGTTTTAGAGGCACTGTTCGGCAAAACTCGATATCCTGATATATTCATGCGCGAGGAGGTAGCACTGAAAATCAATCTGCCTGAGTCTCGTGTACAGGTGAGTGTTGACACAGGCACAAATACTCCCTATCACTGAATAATAAATATCCGCTGTTTGTGGCAACTCAAACGAGAGGAGACAGATGGCCATAACAGTATGGCAGTCATAAACAAAAGCTTTGAAAAACAAAATAGACTACTACTCAGACTACGTTTACTGTGTCAAGCAGTGCTTTTCAACATCAGTATAATAAAACATCTCCGAAGTCTATGATCAACACAACACACTTTTTTCAAAATGATCTGGTTCACACGTAAAAGCCTATTTGCGTCACATTTTGCTTTTACGTGTGAACCTTTCCTTACTGTTTGGGTGATTAATTGTGTTTGCTATTTTGTGTTTATTTTAGGTTTGGTTTAAGAACCGAAGGGCAAAGTGCCGCCAGCAACAACAGCAGCAGCAGAACGGGGGGCAGAACAAAGTGCGACCAGCCAAAAAGAAGAGTTCTCCAGCCAGAGAAGCGAGCTCTGAGAGCGGGGCGAGTGGCCAGTTCACACCGCCCTCAAGTACTACTTCAGTCCCTTCCATATCAACCAGCACCGCACCGGTATCTATTTGGAGTCCAGCTTCCATCTCTCCACTGGCTGACCCTCTTTCTACATCCTCCTCCTGCATGCAAAGATCCTACCCAATGACCTACACACAGGCCTCGGGATACAGCCAAGGCTATGCCGGATCAACGTCATACTTCGGCGGAATGGACTGCGGTTCTTACCTTACACCCATGCACCACCAGTTGTCTGGCCCAGGGACGACAGTCAGTCCTATGAGCACCAACGCCGTCACAAGCCATCTGAACCAGTCCCCTGCATCCCTCTCCACTCAGGGCTACGGAGCCTCGGGGCTAGGCTTCAACTCCACGGCGGACTGCTTGGATTATAAGGACCAAGCGGCATCCTGGAAGCTGAACTTCAATGCCGATTGCTTGGATTATAAAGACCAGACTTCATCGTGGAAATTCCAAGTCCTGTGAAAAGAACAATATGGCTATGTAGACTATTCAAACGAAGATAATGATGATAAATCAAACATCTAGCCCTGCCATCCTTCAATAAGATATATCCGTAAAAGACTGATTATTCGTGTCGCCGGTATGAACTTCAAGAGAGAAAGAGGGGGGGGCAAATTTCGGTGGCGGCTCGTGTTGATGGCATGAAGTTTGTCCCCGTCCAGCAGAGGAGAAGTTATAATTTATTTTAGCACTGGCAAAGATATTTTCTTTTCATAAACCTCACAGGTTGAAGCCATCTCATCTGTCTGTCAGTGTGTACCTCCATGCTTACAGTACAGCACCTGTTGGTTAATTGAAGGAAAAGAAAACTTGAAGTCGACTCGTAGTAATTTATGGTACATCACAGCCACGAACAAATCCTTATTCAAGAACAACATTGCTAGAGGAGCCAATCTTTTGGTTAAGTGCTTGGGATGGACAGGCTTCATTTAAGCCTCTTACAACTTGCCGACCTATTGGCGGAGGAACACTTTGACCAGGAATGTTGTGTGGACTGCGCTCCCCCGAGGCGACACGGATTGACTACTTTATTTAAGAAAAAGTGTTTATAAGGAATCAAAATGTAGTTTCTAAGAGACAATCAGTGTGTGTCTTATATAAATGGTACATATGTGTTTGTTTTTTAAATCTGTGCTAGCCTTCGAAACTGTGATCTGTTGTATTGTATGCAATTTGTGAGCTCCCTCGCATTAGCGATGACTCTCTGCTGTGATTTTAATAGATTTGTAACTTTTTGAACAACAAGAAAATAATGGATAATGGTTAAATAATGATTATTACAAGAGACAACCTGACTGTCCAAACACATGGTAGAACATCTGAGGGGATACTGGAAAAGAAATTCGATTGCTGAGACCTCTCTGGACTTAGCCTAGCGCGTCCCTATCCATTGATCACTCACGTTGATTGTGGATCCCTAACATGGCTCCAAAAATGGTGTGACCCCACCGCTGAACAGACACAAATAAAGGTCCTGAGATCAGCCCCCCTCATTTATCAATGAGCTAAATATGGATTCACTATTGACTGTGTGTGAGTGTGTGTGTGTGTGTGTGTGTGTGTGTGTGTGTGTGTGTTGATACATATTTATGTATTTTACAACGTCATCCGTGGACATCAGATATGGATGAAACGCTGTGGAAGTAGGTTTATATGTATGTTCCCTCACCTTGAATTGAACAAATAAATATTCCTAGGAAGAGCCATAATACCATTTATTGGATGAATTGACAGAGAATGAACGTTGGATATGTTTATTGCAAAATACTGACTTGACTTCAGCCTTTCAAGCAAAAAGTCAAGCAAAATCTTGGTGGCCAAGATATATTGCAGGAGGCCTATGCCATGATATTATTTTACCACAGATTACAATATTTTCTAAACGAAATTAATGAACGAATTTAATTGAGGTGTGTTAATTAGGTCTGTAATTACTATCTTAGTGAGCAATCATTAGCCACACTTGGCCGTTCAATATCCTCCAACCAGCCTCAAACGGTAAACACGCAGCCTACTGTCTACATTGACCATTGTTTTAATAAATAAAACATTTTGCTGAAGTTTCAGTCATACATTGGATAAATAATACCAGAGTAGGCCTATTTCAAGTCATACAATATAGTTGTTGCTCTTTTCTTTGTCAAACCCACAGACACAAAACATGGATTTGACTCTTACCACGTTATAACCAACACAAATAGGCTACGATGACAGTGAACAGCCCTGCGTCGTTTATTTTTGCTATACAAAATAAGTTTAGGGCCTATGTATTTCTGCAACAACCAGGGTATAGCACATTTTTTATATTTTGCTTTTTCTTAGTTTCCGGTGCTCATTTCAGATAGTCTCAGAGACAGGAATGTGCTTCTTGGGAAAGTAGTGTTAATCCTGGCCTCAAAGAGAAACTAATCCCAATATTTTACTAGCGGGGTTTCTTTAGGGCACAGTCATTCAAAGACCGCCGCATGCTTCTGCCCAACCCTGCATTCCAAAAGCTGGCCTACCGTACCAGTTCGTTATAAGCAGGCTCCCTACAAACACACTTTGACTGAGTTTTTGTTCAACTCATGGATTGACTCGATCTCTACCAAAATAATGAGGTTATAGCAACGATTCATGCCACTTAGTAATAATATGGATGTATTTTAAGAACCTCTAATTGCAGATTGCTAAACTGAAGCTGCCCATATTCTGCAAACCTTTTCCGAAATCAATTAAAAGGCAACAAAAGATGTCTGATTAGTTAAGTTAATCAAATATATTGAAACGCAGCTCTCTGGAAAGTTCCACTACGACTCGTCATTGCACAACGTTTCAAGCTTGCCTTGATAGTAAAACTTTTTTTTTTAATAATCTGATTTAGGGGGTGCACTGTTTGAGAACAATTGGCACCCGGGAGTCCTCTGGAGCTCAATGGAGAACTTCTACAAAACTAAATCTGGCGAAGGCAAAGAAAGGGGGCGGGGAAAGGGTTTTACTGTCGGCTCCGGGTTATTTCTGAAAGTCCGACTCTGAGCATTTAACGTTATTGTGAGTTGACTGAGGCAAAGTCAGACAGACAATCGAATCTTTAATTACTCCATGCCTATGCAGTAATTGTTAGGAGTCGAACATTCAATTAGCATCCTTGACATTGCCAATAATCTCTCTTTCATTCGAGTCCTCAGTAAAGGAAACACACTAATTAAAACCCGGGTTAGAAATAATTGAACCATTAAAAAGAGGGCTAAAGATTTGTATTTCATTCTTTTTATTCCATTTTATCCCTTAGTTCAGAAAAAGTGGTGACTGAACCGTGTGTGCTCGCGCGCGTGTTTGTGTGCGCGCGTGTGTGTTCGTGTGTGTAATGTAAATCATCATTATTATCAGCTAAAATAGATGGTTAGTTTAGATGTAAGTGAAAGTTCAGTTGTATCAACCTAAAGGTCTAGTTGAGTGCAAGAAGCCTAGTAATTGTAAAAATAAATATATATATATAAAAAATAACAATAACAAAAAACGTATATGTAACAAACAATGAAACAATAATAATTCAAATGTAAACAATAGATGCAGTTGTCTGTGGCATGCATGTTAAAGAGATTGCGTCTCCTCGTGCAGTGTCAACAACAACTGGCCTCTGCCCTCCAGGCTGTACAATGTGTTTCCATGTTTGAAATTGAAGGTCACTTGCAGGAAGATTTTTATAACAACGGACAACTTTCGGTCTGCTATAAGCATTTGGTTTGACCATAAATGATCAGTGTTCATAAGGGGAAATCCCAAATATAAACGCACGTAATTTGGACATGTGTGTAAAGTGTGGAATTCATTTTAGGCGCGGGAACGAAGGATTCGGATTGGGCCCGAGCGCACAGAGCCTGGTTCCGCTCTAGGTTTCGTCACTGTTTGCTCTTTGGGGTTTTAGCCTGTGTTTCTGTATAATCACTTTGTAACAACTGCTGATGTAAAAATGGCTTTATAAATACGTTTGATTGATTCACAGCACATAAACTATTCATGAGAGATTCTAATGGAAATATAACAAAATTCAAAAGGCACTCGCACATCTGAGCAATCTAATTTGCAGGTTCATGGCAAGAATTGAACAAGAAGAAGGGAAAAGGAAACCGCACACTGCTCTTGATAGTATCACTGATATTAAATAAACTGACGTATCGGCCTCACGGCCTTCGTCAGAGCTTTTGTGATTTAAAACATTTTTGCACCCTTATCTAGACCTAGGATGGAAATATAACAAAAATCAACTAACTCATAAAATGCAATAAAAACCACTTTGTAATTAGGGTTAACATAAGTTAAATAACAACATGTATACTCTCTATGAATGCTCATACTCAACAAATATTATTTTAGAGGTCAAATAGGCTGCTAAATAACTGTCAGACCAGGCTGGGCTGGGCTGTGGCTGGGCTGTGGTTGGGCTGTGGCTGGGCTGGGCTGTGGCTGGGCTGGGCTGTAGCTGGGCTGTGGCTGGGCTGTAGCTGGGCTGTGGCTGGGCTGTGGCTGGGCTGGGCTGTGGCTGGGCTGTGGTTGGGCTGGGCTGTAGCTGGGCTGTGGCTGGGCTGGGCTGTGGCTGGGCTGTGGTTGGGCTGGGCTGGGCTGTAGCTGGGCTGTGGCTGGGCTGGGCTGTGGCTGGGCTGTGGCTGGGCTGTGGCTGGGCTGGGCTGGGCTGTGGCTGGGCTGGGCTGTGGCTGGGCTGTGGTTGGGCTGGGCTGTAGCTGGGCTGTGGCTGGGCTGGGCTGTGGCTGGGCTGGGCTGTGGCTGGGCTGTGGCTGGGCTGGGCTGTGGCTGGGCTGGGCTGGGCTGGGCTGTAGTAGCTGGGCTGGGCTGGGCTGTAGCTGGCTGGCGGGTCAGACAGTGTAGTACAGTAGGGTTGACATATTCAGATGAGGAGCAACTTTACGCACATGCACAACATGGTGATAAGTGATGATAACAATAAAAATAATAGACCCAATGAGAATAATAATAATAATGTTAAAAATAATACTAATTCATAATACTAAGAAGACAAAATCACAACCATCACCACCATCTAAAGCTTCTTCATCCAACGGTCCCCTTTTCTTTTTATGTCAGATGGTCCAACACCACCCTTAGACAATTGCTTTCATTTTTGGTGCAATTCTCATTTCTGGATTAGGTTTAAAATACAGGATTCAATCTTGCTATGTCACATGCTTGTGCAAAACACCCATTGCATTTGTAGACCTATCATTAAAATAAATGAGCCACTAACTATCCATGTGTTCCTCCATATGAAGGATGTGATTTATTTGCCTTCCTAATGTGTTTAACCATCGAGATCTAAGGAAGACGCAGGATAAATCATTCACCTAAACAATGCACTAATAATCAGGTCTTGTTGATAAGTGCAGTGACATTCTGAGAGACACAACAGGCTCACTGAGGGTTATAACTTTTGAATGTGATATTTTAAGCGTGCACAAGTGACGGTGAGATTAGACACCAGGTGCGCATTCTCCGTATTGAAGACCCCATACCTACAGTCAGACTCCGAGTTTTAATCAAAAGCAAACCGCACTGAAGAGCATATGGGACCCGCAGACGCTGCATTAATCCCTCCGATTTTTTGTTAACATCACAACAATAGGCTGCACTTAGCCTACAGCACTCCTGGTCCTGCCAGCCATGCAACGCATCACCATAACCAACGTCGGGAAGGCCCACACCAAGTGCTCACTGGAGACGCCCGGATGCAACCTGCGCAAGTCGCGTGAGTGGCCCGCGTGATGTTGGGAAAATGTTTACAAACCCTAAAACGCATTCCCAGATTATTACCTCAAAGTAGGTGAACACGATCTCTGATTACAGGCTACGAGGCCATCGACTGACGCTTCAACAAAGAAACAGCTGATGAGCACCTTCTTCTAGACAGGATCAACTATTATTGGACATTAATTAATTTAAAAAATAAAAACGACAATATCCAAAAGTAAATGTGTATTATTCATATAATTAATTATAGCGTACTATGTATAGGGCTATTGGTAGTTTATTAGAAGTCAAGTCAACCGTTATCAGTTGATAACGATTTAGGAATGAGGACCACGATAATGAGTTTACATTTATGACAACCGCGTCCAGTATTGTGCTGACAATGACAATTATCGCTATATTCTTTTGGTTGAACTTTTTCATATATCAGACGATATACCGTTAAGGAAGGACATTATATTTCAGACAGATTTATTTAGGCAAGAATATGGTCTGGAAAGTGGGAGTAGGCTAATGTGTGCATCTTGAGAAAACATACCCTGTCCCTAATTCCAAAGGTTGGCAAGCAACACTTAAAAGAACTCTCCTGCAAAAATAGTATGCAAAATACCTTCTCATTATCAGTTCGAAAAGCTTCAATTTGTTCCCCCTTTTCTTTTGTCCTTTCCATCAGTCTCGGGTATGGATACAAATCCTCTATGGCTTGGAACATATATACTGTCGAGAAATACTGCATATATGGCTACATGTAAACAAAACACCCATCATTTACTTTGAGCAATGAAAAACTGGCACACTATCCGTATGCTACACATGCAGACCTCTCAAATGACAGATTTGGAAAAAAAAAATCAAATAATTATAAGACATTCTCAACCAATCATGATGAGATTTGTGCAGAATTCGACTTGAACAATCAATGAGACCTTTTGGCAAATGTTTAATGATAAAATAAATGTAAAAAAGATTAATGGTGTTAGGGGGAGTCGTTGGTGTTAGGGGGAGTCGTTGGTGTTAGGGGGAGTCATTGCTGTTAGGTAGAGTCGTTGGTGTTATGGAGAGTCGTTGGTGTTATGGAGAGTCGTTGGTGTTAGGGTGAGTCGTTGGTGTTAGGGTGAGTCGTTGGTGAGTTATGTTATGGAGAGTCGTTGGTGTTAGGGGAGTCGTTGGTGTTAGGGGAGTCATTGGTGTTAGGTAGAGTCGTTGGTGTTATGGAGAGTCGTTGGTGTTATGGAGAGTCGTTGGTGTTAGGGTGAGTCGTTGGTGTTAGGGTGAGTCGTTGGTGTTAGGGTGAGTCGTTGGTGTTAGGGAGAGTCGTTGGTGTTAGGGAGAGTCGTTGGTGTTAGGGGAGTCGTTGGTGTTAGGAGGAGTCGTTGGTGTTAGGAGGAGTCGTTGGTGTTAGAGGGAGTCGTTGGTGTTAGAGAGAGTCGTTGGTGTTAGAGGAGTCGTTGGTGTTAGAGGGAGTCGTTGGTGTTAGAGGGAGTCGTTGGTGTTAGGGAGAGTCGTTGGTGTTAGGGAGAGTATTTGGTGTTAGGGGAGTCGTTGGTGTTAGGTAGAGTCGTTGGTATTAGAGGGAGTCGTTGGTGTTAGGTCGAGTCATTGGTGTTAGGGAGAGTCGTTGGTGTTAGTGAGAGTCGTTGGTGTTAGGTAGAGTCGTTGGTGTTAGGGAGAGTCGTTGGTGTTAGGGAGAGAGTCGTTGGTGTTAGGGAGAGTTGTTGGTGTTAGGGAGAGTCGTTGGTGTTAGGGAGAGTCGTTGGTGTTAGGGAGAGTCGTTGGTGTTAGGGGAGTTGTTGGTGTTAGGGGAGTCGTTGGTGTTAGGGGAGTCGTTGGTGTTAGGGAGAGTATTTGGTGTTAGGGAGAGTCGTTGGTGTTAGAGGGAGTCGTTGGTGTTAGAGGGAGTCGTTGGTGTTAGAGGGAGTCGTTGGTGTTAGGGAGAGTCGTTGGTGTTAGGTGGAGTCGTTGGTGTTAGGGAGAGTCGTTGGTGTTAGGGAGAGTCGTTGGTGTTAGAGGGAGTCGTTGGTGTTAGAGGGAGTCATTGGTGTTAGGGAGAGTCGTTGGTGTTAGGGAGAGTCATTGGTGTTAGGGAGAGTATTTGGTGTTAGGGGGAGTCGTTGGTGTTAGGTAGAGTCGTTGGTGTTAGGGAGAATCGTTGGTGTTCGGGAGAGTCTTTGGTGTTAGGGAGAGTCGTTGGTGTTAAGGAGAGTCGTTGGTGTTATGGAGAGTCATTGGTGTTAGAGGGAGTCGGTGTTAGCAAGAGTCGTTTGTGTTAGCGAGAGTCGTTGGTGTTAGGGAGAGTCTTTGGTGTTATGGAGAGTCGTTGGTGTTAGAGGGAGTCGTTGGTGTTAGGGAGAGTCGTTGGTGTTAGGGAGAGTTGTTGGTGTTAGGGGGAGTTGTTGGTGTTACTACTACAACTATTACTACTACTACTACTACTACTACTACTACTACTACTACTACTAAAGTACAATAATAATAATAATAATAATATCCCTATCCCTCTTATCCAGGCTCAGCAAACACAGTCCTATATTTTCTGCATTACTTATTTAAGTTTGTAACATCATCAATGAATTTGATAATCTTGCCAAAGATTAAATTAAAAGGGTTTTGTACCCATAATAACAGATTTAGATGTTTAAAAAATATATATATAACGGGATTGGAGTAAACCACTAAAAAGCATGTGATTTTAATTTGTCCGACTGCTCACACAAATCCGTGGATTTCCAGAGATCTGAAAGTGATAATAGTACAGCAGGACTAGTTGGAGGTCTGATAAAGCAGAGGACCACACATTCTTTCCACATAGGCCTACTGTAACATATTGCTCATTCCTGGTTATAAGCTACAATGAATACTTTTTACTGAGCAAACCAAGGTTTGTGACTTACTTATTTGCTTGACAACAGGCTTATTCCAACTTGTGACATGTATCAAAAAATGTGATATTCATTTGAACGATCAAAATAGTTTCAGAGATTAAAGGTGCATACTAACACATATTCCATTGAGGTCCAAAAGGCAGATCAAAAAGTGAAAAATAATATTTGCTAGCTGTAGCTAATAATATCTATGTGCAAATCAATAACAAATGTTGCATTCCTCTCTGAACAGTTGCTGGGATGTAGCACTATTTCACTAAATACTACATGGTTTGTTAAGTCATTAAAAACGGATAACATTTCTTCACAGGCTATTGATGTCAGGGACCAGTAAGTTTCTTACTCTGCTTGTCTTCTGTCCCCTCACAGAAGATGAATATGGAAGTTTATCGGGCCAGTTGCCAGGGCCTTTTCAAGGTGTTGGTGGTGTTTCTCATTAGAACATGATGCAGCCTCGACCTACTTGTATGATAGGTGGGTTTGAATGGGGGCAGCGTGATCCATTACATTAGGAAGAATCATATTTTGTTGGAAAACTCAATGCCATAAGATGATTACAGGATCTCAGCATATGTTATAATAAAACCACATGTTATTATGTATATTGGTCAAGTTAATACCTAGTTAGTTAATGTCTACCTAGTTAGAACTAAACATGGAGTCCATGTAGGACCAGGGATTTAACAGCTCTTGGATTAACAGAGAATTCCATGATAGGAAACATCTATCAACCCCCCATTGACTAACAAACCATAAATAAAAAATCTCTTTAAGAGACAAATGGAAATACTTTTATGGTGGATTACATGTATCTAATGTCCTACACTCAGCGGCTTGATGGGGACTAAAGTGCTCGAAATGAGGTGGAATGCGAAATGATAATCGCCTGATCAACAAATATTCCCAGAACTGACAACCCTAATGGTCGTTGGTGTGGCCACAAGCCATTTAATAATATGATTTAACTGTAGACATCAGCTGTGTTTGGAAAGGTCATGTGAAATTCATATTATCCTCCACATATGTTCTCTAATCCTACAAATCTATAGCCAAATTTGTGAAAGATTTGAGTGAAACGTCAATTAGGCCTGTATAAAAGTGTACAGGCCTACCTAAGCATCATCCATCAATCAACTCGACAGGGAAACTAGAGAAAAATGGTGATGCAGACTATATCCAACGCATGAAGGCTTTGATCTAAACAAACATAAGAAAACAGATTCATGATTCGATGCTGGATGAGTCACCACTACACTCTCACCCAAAGCGCGTCCCAGTGAGCGAGGCACTTCTCTCTCCCACATGATCCCACTGAGACACCTCATTATGGCAATTAGACAGGTGCACGCGATGAGGCCTCTGATAATTAAGGCGACACCTTTCTAACGAACTCTCGGCAGCTCTTAATCTCCAGCAAACAAGATACCCTTGTGTGAAAGTGTACAAGGAACCAGAAATTAATTAGCTGAAACTAACAGATTACAGTTGGGAGACCCCCCTAGATGGACAGCGGTTAGTAATGAGACTAGAAGTTGGGAATGGGATGAGGTTAATGTAGAGCAGCCCCGACAGACAGCACTACAGCTCCTTTTTATTTCATTTTTTTCCCCATTAAGTGTTATACATCAATGAACTGTTTCGAGTTGTCATCCAGACAGAGTCTAAGCCTTTTTGAAGTCATGGCGCACAACTATGCACCCAACGTGCTTTGAATATCTATTATGGGAAGCGAAAGCATAACTTTTTTCACTGAAATTCTAGAACACCAATACTTATCTACTTTTCCACTCAGATCAGAGCCTTTTCACTTATTCTTGGCTTCAAGATGAAAATCTCACATTCATTGAGAGGTTATTGTTATCAATGTGGGCACATGATAAGGGAAAGGAAAGGACTTGCTGTCCTCCAAGCCCCTCTCACTGTTATTCAACTCTGTTTCTTGTTCTGTAGGCCTACTTCATAATACGTCCACAAATGCTCAGATTGCATTGAATTGTTAGGAGAAAAGGTGACTAAGCCCTTCACGGGACCACCTCATTATCTTGATCAAAGGCAGGAGAAATCTGATCCCTCATTCAAGGTTGCATTGTGTTCTCGTGGTGTAGGGGGTAAGTTACCCAAAGCACTGTTCCAAGGCCAGTTTTACTGTTTACTATGGTTGAGAGAGAATTCATGGGTTGCACCTCTGTCACTTGGTCACAATTTTTGGCGCTCTCCCCTCAATCTTAGCTAGCTGGCTAAAGTTATACTGAATCTAATGTCAATCTGGAGACATCACAATGATGACAAAATCTTGTCCTACTAATTACTCCTTCTTTGCAACCTGGACTCAGGGGTAGACATTACAGAGTAAATGTAAATTCGTAACACCAATTAGTATAATATGCTATATTTCATATGGTATGTATTAATTTGCGGATGTCCACCATCCATTTTGTATTTTGTTGCGAATTTTGTACAATATATTACAAATTTGCTAAATGTATGATATGTTACGAATGCCAATTTGTTGTGGCTAACGTTAGCTAGGTGGCTAATGTGAGCTAGTCTAGGGGATAAGGGTTAGGAGTTAGGTTAAAGGGATAGGGGATAGGGGAAGGGTTAGTTACTATGCTAAGTAGTTGCAAATTAGCTAAAAAGTAGTAAGTAGTTCCAAAGTTATTGGCTAAAATGCTAAAGTTGTCCTTGACCTTTAGGTTCTTTCAGCCTAATTTGAGTGTCCCGGATTTACATTTACTATGTTATGTCTAGTCTATGAGACCAGGCTGCCTTTTGAAATATCCTGTGTTTCCAAGCCACAGTAATGCTCTTTAGACAAAATCTTCATCATCGCCCATTGAGACTGCATTGAGTAGAATGCTCAGCTGGGCATTAGTCCTAAAACAAACGTTAAAAACATTATTGTGATGAAACGTGCAACCTATGAATAGGTCAGATTATTGAGGCTGGATATAGAACAGTGCGTTTTGGCAACCAGTGCTAAGTATAAGAGCAGAAGGTCAAAGGAGAATGGAGGAAACACAGAGAGAGACCACTTCCATCAACATTGTTCCTCACATCCCTCCCTTCAGACCCTGTCCCCACCTCCAGGACACCTTGACTAATTTCATTTTTTTATTTCACAGTGCAGGATCAGGAGAAGCTGCTCCAGCTGTCACAATACTGTCAGCTGTAACCCACGCAGGTCCAGGTCCTCCATGCTGCTCAGCTAAGGGAGAATTAGACAGAATGAGGAGAGCCCAGTCTGCGTGCCCTGCTCCACTCCGCTCTGCTCCCAATCATCTTACTGCTCTGCCCTCCTCTTACCCTCCTTGGCCCATCCAACACTACTGCTGGATTCAGACCCAATGTCCTACTGGGCCTACCCACACCACAGCAGACCATAACCAGTCACCAGCATAATGCTTGCAGAGGCTCAGCCAGGTGTAGTTATGGTAGGCTAAACCAGGCACAGATATTAATATAACTAACTGATGGAAGTCTTTTTGATAAAGGCACATAAACACATTAGTATATGCATTTTATTACACAGAAACACAATAAATATGTAATACATCAAATACAAATGTAATAAACATCCAAAAAGCTGAGTCCCATTCCACTTTACAACATTTAATAAATGATATGTGTTCCTCATCAGCTCATCAAACTCCTGCCCTATTTGGCTTTTGTTTTCTCAATTAGTTCTCCATTCCAGCCGACTATATTCCCACTGCATAAATACGCCAGTGTTTTGGCTTGGAAGTGGAGCCAACAAACACATTGACATGTCATGTATAGTATCTGTCTCATGTTCTCTGGGTCTATGAGCCAGTATGACAGGCCACTGAGCCCAGACAAGACAACAGGGCATCACTTACTGAAGGCCAAGCATTTAATATGGCTTAGGGGTACTGGTCTGATTCAAGTGAAATCTTACAAGAATAGTGAAATCTTACTTACAAGGCCTATTTGACAGTTTTCCAATGTCTTCCATCTACCTCTTCTAATCCCCCCATTCCCCTCCACCTGTTTGTCTCTGGTTTGCCTCCCTCTCTCGTGAGACCTTATGGGGTGGTAGCTGGGGCTGGGCTGGGTGAGGCGAGGGAGTCGTTGGGTATAGGGACAGATGCAGCCTCTTCCCTCCCCTCTCGCTATCTCCCCTCTCTCCCCCCTCCCCTCCCCTACCCACCTGTTTGGGCCAAAAATTAGGGCTGAGAAGCCGCACATGTGCCATACCAGCGGCTTGGCCACCAGTTATTATCCCACCCCAGACAAAAGGGTACTTAGGCAGGCCGGGGGCAGCCTGCCTGCCCAGGGGGAACACAATGCCATGAGGCTGGTGGGCCTGTGGCCGCAGGCTCCTGAATCACGTGCCCGCTTGTGTGTGTGAGCGTCAGGGGGCATCTGTTGTGTGTGTGTGTCACCCGAGATATTATGCCATGGATGGGGTGGGGTGGGAGGGTAGGAAGAGAGGGGGGGGCATAGGGGAAAGGGAGGGGACTGGGGGTGTTTAAAAACAATTGTATCCATTATGATTAAATGAGGTCTACAAAGAAATGTATTGTGGGCTCTAGCGTTGCCCACTCATAACAGGTCAGTCTCCACTGCTGTTGACATACACACGGCTGTCCATTATTGCTGTTTAATAGTGCAGTTATAGGGTATTGGGTTTTATTGTTGTATTTTCAATACTGATTGCTATCTATTATACTATAGAGTAGTAGGCAACTTTTGTAATCCCTTTACTGATACAGTGTCAGTATGAGGTGCCATACATGCTGAAACATAACCAATGAATGAAGTTCAATAAATATGGTAGGCATTCTATACATTTGGGAACCCTCCCACAGTCCTCCAGCACCCCCTAGTTGAAACAGTTTTCAGTCCAATCCCCTCCTTCTGTAGCCTGGGGTATTCAGCCCCTGATTCAAGACCTGTCTGAACTGGGCCTCTATAGCCTGCTGATGGCTGATCCCCCAGAGGTTTTTACCAAAGCATGGAGTCTCTGTGTATGTCACGAGGTGAAAAAGTGAGAGGTTCTTAGGATCTAGGTTGAGCAGGCGGCGTGAAGTAGGCTAGAGACAGACAACAGTGGACCAGTTTTAAAAATGTATTTTTAAGGCATGGCTTTCTCCATTAAACATTTCAAATGTTAACCATCAATTCATTGAGTTATCCATACTTTGCCTCCACTTATCAGTTACTCCATTTCCATTATTTTACTTTAAAAAGCCTGCTAATTGAAATCACAAATACAAAACCAACATGAAATAAAAAGGGGCACAGGAAGTGCAGCAAGCCCAGCAGGCAGGTGCCGTTTTCTCCATTATAAACTTTCAACACGAAATCCATTTGCTCTCACCAAGCATAGCTGCACAATGGGTCCACCATGCCAGACATCATGACTTTCTGTGGGTGGTCACCTAAAACACAAAAACAGGGGGGTTTAAATTCAGGTAGGGACATTCAATTAACCAATGAGATTACTTCCTGTAATAACAAGGTAATTAGTCACACCTGTACTTCAACCATGGGCTGCTGCTTCTGGGCAGTAGGGATAATGCCTTATTCACTCATAGGAAAAGATTGTTGTTTCACAGATGAATAAAACAGATGAATTGAAGTGCTTGTGTTGGTCTTTGATTTATTAACTCCTTGGTGAGTGGAGCGAACAATCTGCGACAGGTTATTGGGGTAGTTTCAGAAGCATCTAGGAGTCACTGAGGTCAAGTCCCTCTTGGTTGTGATGATGAAGATCCTAACCTCCAGGTCAACTGAAAAATTAAACAAAGTGTTAAACAACTCCGATACGGAGTCCCTGGAACATGCCAATTATCAACAAGATCTTTGTACGTTGGGTAAGTAGAAGCAGTTAGTGTAGCTGTCACCTTAGTATCAATTGTGGCGACACCTTCCGTTGTGTAGGCATAGAAACCTAAACGTCCTTTGTCTGTCACGAATGTTGAATAAAATCTATATTTGAACTTACTCTGCCAATTGTCTGCGGGGCTGGTCCTTTAGTCGGTCGAAATTTGAGTCAAAATATCCACAGGAAAGTATTATTAGACAGACTTCAAAACGTGGGTCTCTGTGTGGCAGTCAAGATGAGTTTGTTGCAGACCTAAGGCACGTGATGCATGCATACTAACCGTCTTGCAGGTGTCGTTTACAATGGTTTTGCTCATGTACCAGGTGATAGAAATATCAACGGCAGTACCGGTGCACGAACAAGTCGGGGTAAATAATACTTTCCTGTGGTCTCATATTTCCACCCACTGAAGGTGCCAACCGCACCGTCAGACCTTACAGTAAATTCACATTTTATTCACCGCTCTGGCTTTGTAAGTAAACTAGGTTTTCTTGCAGTGCTTTGTTTCAGACTGTAAACCAAGAATTGGTATCACAGTCTGATTTAACTGTCACCTTAACGTGAGTGTTTCTAATTTCAATTGCACTTTATATTTCCATTCTATTTGCTATAATATAATCCAAAGTATCCAGCCCGGGTTTTTTTTGTTGTTGGTATATTTGTGGATTATGTGTGGTTGTGATCCCTCGTATTCTGAGTTATGTTGACTTGTTGGTAATAATTCTATTGATGACGTGTATGTGCCCAGTCTACATCCTCTCAGAGGGGGAGCATGCATGTAGCTCATGTTATTGTCTATTGTGGCCGACCGACGACAGCCTGCCCTCTCTGACACAGTAACGCATGGCTTGTGCCGTACTGACCTACAACTACCCCTCTTGTTTGTCAGCAGTTGTTTGGCCTACTTTCATAAACAACAACACACCCATTTGTTTAGTTCTTAGTTTCCATTAAAAAGGATGAAACGAAGCGGCAAGTGGAGGGGCAGCTGAACGTTGGGGGAGAGGGAGGAGGAGTGTTGGATTTTAACAACCAGAACAATAGCGACAACAATGGCGACACCTAAAAGATCTGACGAACAGTACCCACATGAATCGAGCAACAACAAAATGCAACTCTGATTAACGCTGCCTTAGTCAATTTGAATAGGCAGTGAATACTGAACAAAAGATAACAGCACAATGAAATAAAACGAACAAGCCCTCAACAAGCTTCAGCATTGGTCCAGTATTTTCTTTGGAAGGAGCAGTTTTCATTAGAAACGTAAATGATAATACATGCTACTAATCTGGATGGAAGAAGACCACAATAACAAAAAGAAAAAACAATGTCAAATAAATACATATTTTAATGCAATAGTTGTTCTTCATGACCTTATGGACCCCAACAGAAGTGTTTGCCACAGGTGACAGCAGGTCCTCAAATTGAATCAGCTGTTGAGTTTGGGGCCCCCCTCCTCCTCCTCCTCCCTGGACAGTAAGGATGCTACAGTTTACTAATGAGTGTAGGCCATAGCTTTAAGAGTCCTTAATTAGCGGCACACTGACACAGCGCAGGCCCAGCGGGGGATGGGGGGCACACTGGGGAGAAGGGAGCAGGAGGAGAAGAAGCGCTGGGGGGGGTTAGGAGGCAGACAGAGTAAACAAGAAGCATACTGTTGCACCTCCCTTCCCTCATTTATACCTGGCCATCATCAAATCTATCTAGTGCATCCCCGAAACACAACCAAATAGGAGTCCATAAATTCATTCACTTTATGTCTGTCAAATGTTTTTTAAATGAACTCGTTCAAACTGAGTTGATTGTCCTATAAACACAGTGTGCCATTGATATCTTGCAAGGTTAGGACATTGACCCTGCCCACCCTGACCGAATGAAACACTAAGTGTGACAAACAAGCGAGACATCATGTTTGACTTGAATTATCAGCAGCCCCATAGGGGGGCAGAGGGACCAGTCCCCAGAGACAGATGTGTGTGTGTGGAATATTAACAGGGGATCACCAGTGACCAGTAGGTCAGGGGAATGGCAGGGCAGTGCTGGGGAGTTGGGGACATTCCTTTAGCAGGTCTTTAATGTGATCTGGCTGGACATGCTCCCCAGCAGGTGATCTGGGGACAGCCAGGCACACTTCTAGCACACAACCACCACAACCCTGGCGAGTGTGTGTTTGTCTTGCAGGGGGTGTGGGGTTGGGGGTCCCAGATGGGTTAATGGGAAGTTTAGCATCAGGATTACAATGCAACAGTGCAGGCTTCAGATTGAGTAACGATTACCCCAAGCGCACACTGTCTAAACCCCCCTCCTCCTCCTCTACTGCCCACTTTCAACAACTGGGGATGGTTGTGGCCAGGCTACCGGTCACTGAGAGTCCAGGCACACGGCCAGTCAACCGCTCATCCTCTACAACAGGAAAAACACCACCTGGATCTCCCCACCCCATCCCTCCATCAGGGCCACTCAGGGCTGGTGGACTGATCTGTTTGTGAAATGTGTGTCCTGCCTCTGCCTGCCTGCCCTCCCCATGGCGCCAGGCCCCAGCTAGCCTGCCAGGCAGGCAGGGAGAGAGAGGGGAATTGAACTGTTAAGGGCAGGGACGACAGCTCCACTAATTAAATTCCCCAGGTTAATCCCTGCCGATCAACTCATCACACTCTCCAGCCAGTCCCTGCAAGGAGAGAGAGGGGGGGAGGGAGAAAGAGAGAGAGGAGGGGGTGAGGGAGAACAAACAATAAACGTGATCATTGAAACAGCTACAATGGTCGCAAGCAAGAGAAAACAAAAGGACGGTAAAAAGCAAAGTGAAATAATGAAACAATAGATGGCAGGATGGGTGGGCTTGGAACGGTGTAGCCCTACTGTATTGTGCGCATGTTTCATGAAATGCATCTTTACAAACAAGCACTTAAATGAAACACGTCAAACAGAACACAGAGACAAACACCTGCCGCTATTGACATATGTTAATATGACCAAGCTGTTGACATGCTAAAACATCCTGAACAATATCCGTTAGCCCTCATGGCCTCTTCTGTACTGAGATGTAGAGCAACTGTGTACACGCAATACAGACAGAATTCAAAGGATGTCCTGTATATGTCCAAACAAAGATACTCTCTCAGCTCAGTTAATAATTCATTTTACCAACAACTGCCTTCTGTCCAACTCATTTTATTATATATTATAGCTACAGTTGAAGTTGGAAGTTTAAATACTTCGGTTGGAGTCATTAAAACACGTTTTCAACCACTCCACAATTTTTTTGTTAACAAACTATAGTTTCGGAAAGTCGGCTAGGACATCCGCATGCATGACACAAGTCATTTTCCCAACAATTGTTTACAGACAGATTATTTCACTTATAATTCAATGTATCACAATTCCAGTGGGTCAGAAGTTTACATGCACTAAGTTGACTGTGCCTTTAAACAGCTTGGAAAATTCCAGAAAACTATGTCATGGCTTTAGAAGCTTCTGATATGCTAATTGACATCATTTGAGTCAATTGGAGGTGTACCTGTGGATGTATTTCAAGGTCTACCTTCAAACTCAGTGCCTCTTTGCTTGACATGGGAAAAATCAAAAGAAATCAGCCAAGACCTCAGAAAAATGTTTGTAGACCTCCACAAGTCTGGTTCATCATTGGGAGCAATTTTCAAACGATTGAAGGTACCACGTTCATCTGTACAAACAATTGTATGCAAGTATAAACACCATGGGACCACGCAGCCGTCATACCGATCATGAAGGAGACGTGTTCTGTCTCCTAGAGATGAACATACTTTGGTGCGAAAAGTGCAAATCAATCCCAGAACAACAACAAAGGACCTTGTGAAGATGCTGGAGGAAACAGGTACAAAAGTATCTATATCCACAGTAAAACAAGTCATATATCAACATAACCTGAAAGGCCGCTCAGCAAGGAAGAAGCCACTGCTCCAAAACCACCATAAAAAAGCCAGACTACGGTTTCAAACTGCACATGGGGACAAAGATCGTACTTTTTGGAGAAATGTCCTCTGGTCTGATGAAACAAAAATAGAACTGTTTGGCCAAAATGACCATCATTATGTTTGGAGGAAAAATGGGGATGCTTGCAAGCCGAAGAACACCATCACAATCTTGAAGCACGGGGGTGGCAGCATCATGTTGTGGGGGTGCTTTGCGGCAGGAGGGACTGGTGCACTTCACAAAATAGATAGCATCAAATTATGTGGGTATATTGAAGCAACATCTCAAGACATCAGTTAAAGCTTGGTCACAAATGGGTCTTCCAAATGGACAATGACCCCAAGCATACTTCCAAAGTTGTGGCAAAATGGCTTAAGGACAACAAGGTCAAGGTATTGGAGTGACCATCACAAAGCCCTGACCTCAATCCTATATCAAATTTGTGGGCAGAATTGAAGAAGTGTGTGCAAGCAAGGAGACCTACAAACCTGACTCAGTTACACCAGCTCTATTAGGAGGAATTGGCCAAAATTCACCCAAATTATTGTGGGAAGCTTGTGGAAGGCTACCCTAAATGTTTGACCCAAGTTAAACAATTTAAAGGCAATGCTACCAAATACTAATTGAGTATATGTAAACTTCTGACCCATTGGGAATGTGATGAAAGAAATAAAAGCTGAAATAAATAATTCTCTCTACTATTATTCTGACATTTACATTCTTAAAATAAAGTGGTGATCCTAACTGACCTAAGACAGTGAATTTTTACTCTGATTAAATGTCAGGAATTGTGAAAAACTGAGTTTAAATGTATTTGGCTAAGGTGTATGTTAACTTCCGACTTCAACTGTATGTGGAATAACTTTCCTATTAATCAGTGCATTGCTACTCTTAACCTGCCATGTGTATCTGCCCTCTGGCCTGGTCCCGGCCAGGGGTGTGAAGTCCTGCACCTCGCCCACTGAGATGGGCCTTGGCCCTGTTATTCTCCCAGCATTCATTGCTCATAAGTTGCCCTATGTCTGACCCTGTGGCTCCCAACACAGAGGGAAATAGGCATTCTGAGGGTATTTTTGGTGACCTCCTCAACTCCAGTAAGAGGCGTAACATTAGCCTCTGTCTATAATATGATGCCAACCAATATGTTGGAGGCTCACACAAATCTTGTGTTTTTTTAGCATTATGGCTGGTAGGTGACATCTCTCTACCCCCTGCACTGAATGTTAAGGCTGTCATTTAAAAATCACACCACAATCAACAACAGCAACCATAGTGTTTATTAACCAAAGTCTGAGGGCACATTAGGGCCAGACTATCAAGTGTCTATCAAGTCAAACAAAGCAATAACCTCCAGTCCCAGAGCAGTCTGGTGTACACGGCAGAGGGCCTGACCTCTGAGGACCAGGAACTGGGCTGTCAGAACAGCCAGTCTACAGTCAGACCACCCCGCTCTGGCCTCTTCATGTTAGCATGTCTATGGGACGTCCTGTACTGTGGGGCAATAACGCTTGTCTAAAACTCATGTCTGACCCCTGCGACCAATAGTGTGGCAGCAGGGCGATGGAATGAGTACTCAGTAAGTCTAATCACGTTTACACCATTCATCAAGATGCATAAATCCTATTCTCAGTATATTGCAAATAATATGAAATTCACATGTTGTACTGTTTAAGACATGATGCAAGAAGTGTGGTGGTGGGTGTCTAAAGTGGACGTGATAAGTTAGGGAAAATGTGTGTGTTTTATACAGTGTGGGTGTGGTGTGTTTTGAAAAGTGGGTGTATTACTGTATACTGTGGGTGTGCTGCGTCACAGCCAGCATGCGCCTGCGTTGTGGCTCTGCTCAGAGGTGTAATGCCTGATTAGGGGATTACAGGAAAGTACTTCTTTGCAGTTCTGTGAGAAACAATTATTAACATGTTGGTGTCTCTAATCCTGGATAAACACAGCTTTTCAAGAACAACAGCCAGATTCTCTTTCTTCCCTTTAAAAAAAAATATCAGTGTCTAAACCCTGTAGTCACTTGAACTCCAAAGCCTAGCTAGTACCAGTTGAGGAGACAGGCCAGTGGCATGGAACAGTGTTATTACAGAGGTGCTGCTGAGTCACTGCTCATCGTTCCTGGAGGAAGACATGGCTGGTCAGCAGGGGTGAATATTTAGGGAGAAATCCACATTTAGTTTGGGGAGAGAAAGGCATTGTGTGGAGCACAGCTTGTTGAAAGGGCATTAGACTGAACATGTTCACAGCCTGTAATCTTTTATTTGTTTGTACACTTCTCTCATGTAATCTGCTTACTAGTAATTCAGAGAAGATTTCCTAAGTAACATTGCCGGAGAGGCTGTGGATAACTGATCCAGGTGGGGAAATACTACCATTGTTGTGGATATTTTAGCATTGTCTGCTTGCCAGGGATGACTCTTCAAATGTATACAAATTAACCACTCATCATTTTGAAGTCTTAATATTTCATATTTTCCCTTAATAATACATCCAGTGCAATTAGTCTGATTTAACACCAGTTGAATAATTTATTATTGAACTCTTTGGTTAAAGTAAAAATGAGAAACCCAGACTAACACATAGAAAAGGGGTGCATTATTTTCTTGAGTTACTTCCAAGCAGGTAGGTGCATAGGGCATGCAATATACACACCTGAGCCAGCATGTTCAAACACACACAAACTTACAACAAACTCCACCCCCGAAGTGTTGCCTCCAGACATATTACCCAGACAGGTAGATCAAAACAACTCACCATGAGCCCTATTTCCACATCATATTACTACACCACTCTCTAGTCCTGCTGACTGGCCACTATACTGGCCAGCCACTATCAGAATCTTTAAAGAGTCCACCTCAGGCTTCTCCTGCTGTCACAGATGTCCCTCATTTTGTTTACAAGTACAGTAGGAGTGTTGTAAGCTAGCAGTGTAGGACAGTTCCAGGGCCAGGGCTAAAGGCCACAGCTATTGGGGGGAAAATGTATATTCCAAATTCAATATCATCACAATCAACATTATTTATGCATTACCTCCCTGTGGTGAAGAGAACCATACTCTGAGCTCCCCCAGGGGTCCCATTTCCCTAGTGTCTGGTCCTCAGGAACCAGTGCAGGCCAGGGGGTGCAGGGCTCCGCCTGGCCCTGACGTCTAAGGTGGGTGGTGGTGGGGCTGATGTGGTGCTGGTGACATCTGGCAGGGCAGGGTTTAGGTCTAATTCCAGAGGCCCTCAGCAGGGGAGCCCCAGACTGCTGATCAGAACCCCCCACTGGTTCCTCTCCACTCATCTCCTACTCCTCAGCACACACATAGCCTGCTGTAGAAGCCTGCTGCCGGAGCTGTGTCACACTTTATCCCCATCCCTAGCAAACACAACTGATTTAAAGTAATTGCATTCTAAATGAAAGATCATGATTAGTTGATTATTGGAGTCAGGTCTGTTAACTGTGGCAAAAGTGTGACACCAATCAGGCCCCCGAGGACTGGAGTTTCCCGTCCCTGGTTTATATGGCCAGTACACATAAATACCATTATACAAACTGTAGATGTGTGTACGGTGAGGGAAAAAAGTATTTGAACCCCTGCTGATTTTGTACGTTTGCCCACTGATAAAGAAATTATCAGTCTATAATTTTAATAGGTTTATTTGAACAGTGAGAGACAGAATAACAACAACAAAAATCCAGAAAAAACGCATGTCAAAAATGTTATAAATTGATTTGCATTTTAATGAGGGAAATAAGTATTTGACCCCTCTGCAAAACATGACTTTGTACTTGGTGGCAAAACCCTTGTTGGCAATCACAGAGGTCAGACGTTTCTTGTAGTTGGCTACCAGGTTTGCACACATCTCAGGAGGGATTTCGTCCCACTCCTCTTTGCAGATCTTCTTCAAGTCATTAAGGTTTCGAGGCTGACGTTTGGCAACTCGAACCTTCAACTCCCTCCACAGATACTCTATGCGATTAAGGTCTGGAAACTGGCTAGGCCACTCCAGGACCTTAATGTGCTTCTTCTTGAGCCACTCCTTTGTTGCCTTGGCCGTGTGTTTTGGGTCATTATCATGCTGGAATACCCATCCACGACCCATTTTCAATGCCCTGGCTGAGGGAAGGAGGTTTTCACCCAAGATTTGACGGTACACAGCCCCGTCCATCGTCCCTTTGATGCGGTGAAGTTGTCCTGTCCCCTTAGCAGAAAAACACACCGAAAGCATAATGTTTCCACCTCCATGTTTGATGGTGGGGATGATGTTCTTGGGGTCATAGGCAGCATTCCTCCTCCTCCAAACACGGCGAGTTGAGTTGATGCCAAAGAGCTCCATTTTGGTCTCATCTGACCACAACACTTTCACCCAGTTGTCCTCTGACTGGCATGTAAATGTGCTTTCTTGAGCAGGGGGACCAAGCGGGAGCTCCAGGATTTCAGTCATTCACGGCGTAGTGTGTTACCAATTGTTTTCTTGGTGACTATGGTCCCAGCTGCCTTGAGATCATTGACAAGATCCTCCCGAGTAGTTCTGTGCTGATTCCTCACTGTTCTCATGATCATTGCAACTCCACGAGGTGAGATATTGCATGGAGCCCCAGGCCGAGGGAGATTGACAGTTCTTTTGTGTTTCTTCCATTTGTGAATAATCGCACCAACTGTTGTCACCTTCTCACCAAGCTGCTTGGCGATGGTCTCGTAGCCCATTCCAGCCTTGTGTAGGTCTACAATCTTGTCCCTGACATCTTTGGAAAGCTCTTCGGTCTTGGCCATGGTGGAGAGTTTGGAATCTGATTGATTGATTTCTTCTGTGGACAGGTGTCTTTTATACAGGTAACAAACTGAGATTAGGAGCACTCCCTTTAAGAGTGTGCTCCTAATCTCAGCTCGTTACCTGTATAAAAGACACCTGGGAGCCAGAAATCTTTCTGATTGAGTGGGGGTCAAATACTTATTTCCCTCATTAAAATGCAAATCAATTTATAACATTTTTGACATGCGTTTTTCTGGATTTTTGTTGTTGTTATTCTGTCTCTCACTGTTCAAATAAACCTACTATTAAAATTATAGACTGATAATTTCTTTATCAGTGGGCAAACGTACAAAATCAGCAGGGGATCAAATACTTTTTTCCCTCACTGTACATGTGTAGCCTATCATATATCCAGTAGACAAAAACAGTTCTGTCTGTCTGGAATTAACAGCTGCACACAGACCTACACTGTGATAAACAAAAAGGAAAACATGATCCAAACAAACACCGACAGGCAGAGGAGAGACATACACATAGTCACAAGCAGAGGGCACGGACTAGGGTTTGTGAGGCAAGTTGCAGTAACACATTTGTCACATACACAAGTAAAAAAACGAGTAAATATACACACACATAATTACAAAAACATAGACGGAGAGGCAAACACACAAAGACACCCAGAAGCGGTCACCCAGCCATACACACCTAACCACATATAATCCCCTAGACACTGGCACACACACACACACAACATCATTATGTTTATCACTCTGAACCAGCCCACCGACACCCATCACTCTAATTCCGTTTGTCTGTTTAGATTCGTTTTGCTTTAATCCTCCCTTGTTTGTGCACATCTGCGAGCACTGCAGCATCAGCATCAGCAGAGAGAGAGAGAGAGAGAGAGAGAGAGAGAGAGACACACACAGACAGACAGACAGCGATAAAGCAAGCGAAGCAGTTATAGAGAGAAACCGAGAGAAATCAGAGCACAGGGTAACTCTCAATCCTGCACCTCTGGTCCGGTACCGAAGGCTCCACCACCAGGGGTAGACAGGCATGTCTTCCAGCCCAGAGAGGAGCACCCTGTCCCAGCCATGGAGCTGCCGCCATGCCCGCAGGCCCCGGTAATCACTGCACAGTCAAACACGCAGTCACAAAGGCTCATACACCAACACAACATTACAGGCTTTTTACACAGTATTACACCACATCTTATTATCCCATTCAAGTCCCTCTATTAGCTCAATTGGATGGTGGGATTTCCATTTGTAAATTGAGGGATTTTAGATTAGCTTGCCTGTCTGTCAGCGGTGAAATGCCCCCCTGAGATAGTGAATTATGTGACCAATCACATGTGAATCATTGCTTACGCATGCTGGTGCTGAGCATGAACCAGTGGTGTCAAGCACAAGAAAAACCATCCACTTTAACCTGTCAAAACACGTGTGTCTAGAAACAATGTGAGACGATTTCTAATAGGGTCATGTTGTTTTACTTATTATTGTGAGTTGATGATACACATCATTTATATTGATGTACACTTGACATTAAACACAATGTTTTAACTTGAAATATAGTCCTAAACAGATCTTGTTTATAGTGATTACTATTACTGTATCCTCACCTACTACCAGCTGCTTTCTGCAGAAACACAGTCAGCTGACAGAAACCAAGGGCATGAATCACTCTTCTTCCCCAGGCCTCTCATTCAGACACGGAGTGAGAGAAGGAATGGCACCTCAAGTGAGCCGAGAGACGCGGCAAATTATGAAAATACCTATGTGTCCTAAACGGAGGCCGAGCTCTCTAATATGGCACAAAATTAGAACCTGGGGGAGAAAGTGTTGCCTGCTTGATTGGCAAAACCGCTTCTGGCCCGCTCCCCGCCAATCCCCCTCCTTCAGCTCCTCTCGAAGCAAACAAAGATATTATCCCATGCCCAGTGGCACCATCTTGTACGGGGCAAACGGAGAGACCCCTGAAAGGCCAGGGGCGTCCATAAAGGGGCCTAAATTGTCAGTTTACTCCTCAATTATTTAAATAGATCTAAGAAGAGAGCGGAGAAAGGGTCTTTTTCTGACTCTCTGTAGTCAATGCGGAGAGAGTCCTTTCTCCACGGTAGCCATTTTCAATTACGCTCTGCACTGTTTTGTCTTTGATATAAGAAACTGCAGTGGTGGAGAGGGGCTGTATCAAATAAACAAATGTGTGTATGCAAGATAACAACGGGAACTTAGGATACAATTCAGTTAGCAGAGTATAACTCCAAGAGGTTATTTCACATTTGCAATACCGGAATACTAAAATACACATTTAAAGTACATACACAAATAGACTCAAAACACCCACACACCTGTCAGTGGAGCTTTAGGGGCGGAGGTGTACTATAGAGACAGAGTGTAAGAACCCTTTGTCCACAAATCCCCTGTGGTCCTCCATGCCCCTGGCTGCCTGGGTAAAGCCTTTATCCCTCCCCACCTCCCCAGCCTGGACAGAGAAGCCATGGATCCTCTCCTATCAGCCAGGCACCACCAGCCCCCCATGCCCTGCTATAGAGGAGCAGCCAGGAGGGCCAGGCCTCACCCAGGCTAGGGCCAGGCAGCCCACCAGAGGTATATGGGGGCTGGGGCCAGAGATAAGCAAGGGTTCGAGATTGATCCTGGAAATGTAGATGGCCAAATCCCCCAACCCCCTGACCCCTAATCCCTCCCATATCTGTTCCTATTGTTGAGGTCTTTATGAAAGAGACGATGAGGAGGTGGACGAGGAGGTGGAGAAGGAGGTGGAAAATGCTGTGGAGGTGTAGTAATGGGGGTCCTGAGGTGACTTTATCTTCCCCAGGCTTCTGGTGGAAGCAGGTAACAGGGCATCCCTCCCTGTGTCTACATGCTTTGCAGCAGGCCACTGTTGTGAAGGATTCTCATCTGTTCAACAACAAGCCCTTTCAATAAGCTCTATATCAGCAGCAGCAACAACACAAGGGCCTGTGACAACACAATAGACCTAATATTCTTACAAAAATACATGGACAAAGTACTCATCAACACAATGACTTAATCCATTTAAAAACAGGCAGGGACACTTAAAGGCGGAGAATACAAATTTGAGACTTTCCGTAAACAGGAGATAAACAAACCAACACAAACACATAAAGACAATAGAGAGAGCTGCTCGCACCTGTACAAACAGACACTCTGTAAACCCACAAACACACGGTGCCTGCAGGGTTTCAAACAACACCTGTCACACACTGAGACACACGCTCATGAAGGCAATGGCAAACTTAATCTGTAAGACAATTCACACATAACAACAGTCATTCCCACAGAGGAAAAGAACCTAGAGCATAACACAAAGGAACAGGCTTGACCCATACTCTTGGCTTGTTGTGTTGTGCTTACAGTATAAAAACAGCTAACGACAAAAGGTGGAAACAACTTGAATATCCCAGCTAGTCTGTATGATGCTAAGGCACCTTGGAGTCTTAGTCATGACTATGGGGACACTCCACTCCATACTGTCGTCTATAAGACCTACTGTGCAAAACCAACCGACAAGAGCCACTGCATTAGATAAACCTGCAAGTATGGATGAATAACAAGAACAATCCTGTGCTAAAAATATGTTTTAGCACAGTAAGTTCAGTCACGGCCATTGGCCAGGAACACAGAAATGGGTCTCACAGAGTAAACACCCATGAAACAGGTTTCCCTGTTTAGAAAACTGATCTGCAGGGAAGTTTTTCAGTGTAATATGCGGCAAAATCTGTGGCCAGCTCAGTACATTATGTCTCTCCAACCCCCCATTCTGTTACCAAACACCAGTCCCCCTACCCCCCTCCAACCTTCTCCATCCAGCCAGAGAGCAGAGGAGATAGACCCAGCCACTAAAGCTGGTTTTTCAGCCCCTGCTCCCGTTCGGTCTATCTGAGATACACAGAAAGCGGAGGTGTCGCTTTTCCGCTGGCATTTCGGACAGTATCTACTTATAGACAGAGAAAAAGAGAAAAGAAAAACAGAAGGGGTATTATCAGGGAGGGATGAGAGCAGCAAAGGCATTTTGTCTTTTTATTCCCCTCCTAAGCCCTGGGCTTTGCTCCCAATCCGATTGGTCGATACGGCCAGGGATGTAAATGAAATGCAAAGAGGAATAAGGCTGGCTTCCCTTCTCCAATGTGCCCCATGTCCCCCCTCTCTCTCTCTCTCTCTCGTTCTCCCCCTCCCCTATTTCTCTGTCGTCTCGGTCTCCCATTCACAGGATTGCTTCTCTCTTTCACCCTCCCTGTCTCTTTCCCCCCTCTCCCTCCATCCCTCCCCACTCCCTCTCCCTGGCTGGGCTCACAGCTCTTATCTCCTCAGACGCCCCACATTCCAGCATTGCCGTGGCTCCCTGCCTGCATCCGTGGTCATGGCGATTCCATGGGTTCCTACAATCCTTCGGCAGCTTGCTGATTTGGGGTGGGCAACTGAATCTCAGAGACAGGGGGACAGAGGGGTGTTAGAGAGGGAGTGAGACAGAAACGAGGAGAGAGGGGTGTTAGAGAGGGAGGGAGACAGAAACGAGGACAGAGGGGTATTAGAGAGGGAGGGAGACAGAAACGAGGACAGAGGGGTGTTAGAGAGGGAGGGAGACAGAAACGAGGACAGAGGGGTGTTAGAGAGGGAGGGAGACAGAAACGAGGACAGAGGGGTGTTAGAGAGGGAGGGAGACAGAAACGAGGACAGAGGGGTGTTAGAGAGGGAGGGAGACAGAAACGAGGACAGAGGGGTGTTAGAGAGGGAGGGAGACAGAAACAAGGACAGAGGGAATAAAGCAGAACCGAGGATGTGAGATGAGAAAAGGTTAACGACACAGAAAGGTGGCAGAGGGAGAAAAACACAAAAAATATAATGGCAGATTTAAACAGCTTCAAATAGGTCTTTGGTGATTTTTTTGCATCTCCTTTTAATACTGATTTGTATATATTTGTATAAATCAGTAAATATACTTACACCAGAAATAAAATGTCTCATAGAAAAAAATTACTAACACAGTAGAAACAGTAAAGTAAAGCTCTGAGAATGTTCTAAAGTGGAATAGAGTATTTAGAGTATTAGAGTATTTTAATCTTTGGAGAACAGAAAAATATTTTTTTTTGAGAGAGAGAGATGTACCATCTGTCCTAGGCCCGTTCTCATCAGCCAGCGCCGTGGACAGAGCAGAGGGCAGGTTGTTTTCTGAGAGGACCCGGAGCAGCACTTCTAGTGCTCTGCCCTCTCTGTCCATGCCATTAAAAGTACAATGAGAGCAGATGACAGGACAGGACACAGGAGTGGCTGTGGACCAGGTCTCATAGAAATCAGTGGCGCCCAAATATTAAACACACCAGCCCCAAAAGAGTGAAATGGCATGTTCACAGACTGAGAATTTTTACGGTAAATTAGGTAGAAAGTCTATGCGAGAACAGAGGGGAGAAGGAATGAAAGGGAAAGTAGTTAAAGATGTAATTAAGTGTACTGAATCACCATGTCTCTCAGACCAGCCTCAAGTGACTGAGTCCATCTATCCAGGAGTGTGGGTCGTGCTGCTGAGGTCCTTTGCATGTCTGGATGCAACGTCTCTGAGTGTCTGCGTGACTGTGGTTGTGACTCGATGTCTGCGTGACGGAATGTCTCTCTGGAAATGAAAGCGCTCCACTGCTCGGTGTGTGTGCGTGTGTTTTTCCTCTCTGCGTATCACTGGAGGGGCACACACACACACACACACACACACCTCTAAAAGGGTCCCTGGCATTGTAACATTTCATATTTAATTTAAATCTATGAGGGATTACAGCTCTGTCGTCAAAGGGAGAAAAAAAAGCTAATTGAATCCATTCGTTTTTAAAGGACCAACTCAGATGGATGGATAGTCGGTGGGCAGGGGTGGCGACTGGGAGCCAGGGTCACGCTAAGAGACCAGAGCCCAGGACAGCGTGGCAATGCACGAATCTGTCACAGATTAAGAGCCTGCTCTAATCCCCCATTTCTGTACCCAAATTGGGTTTCCCTCAATCTCAGCCCTGCCACCTAATGGGAGAAAAAGATAACTAAATCAGCAGGTGGCCACGGCCACATAATCATAACGTTAAAAGCTGTTTGAGAGAAAGAGATGCAGAGAGAGAGAGACAAAAAAATGAGACAGGGAAATAGTAAATACAAGTGTGTATGTGTGGGAGACTTGAACAGCTTGATTGGGTTCAATCCAGGCTGCAAAAGTCATGTGATATCCCCAGTGGAAAACATTGCTGCAGTGTGAGGTGCAGCCTGGTTCCTGTTTGTCTGGACAACCCCACCTCATCACAGAGAACCCCATCACCAGTACTACCTCCATATTAGGTCCCATGTTGTAGCCAATTCTTTGACAAGGGATGTTTTTCCTGCCTTACTTCATCACAGAATTTTCCAGGGCATCATACATACATTTGTCCATGATGACTGCCGGTAGAGCCCAGTCTACTCTCCACTGTACTGGGCGTGTTCAACCCCTGAGAAAACCCTTCATCCCAACCACCAGAGAAGTTAGAGCACCAGACGCAGCCTGTAGGTCAGTCAACATCCCCTGGCTGCCACACTCATTGAGAGGACCTCTCCTCCTCAGTTTCCATGGTGTCCTGCAGTACTTCCTGTATGCCTGCTCTATCTGACACTCCCCTCCCTCACGGGGTGTGTTTCTGCCGGAGCCTGGTCCTCTCCTGCAGCAGGTGGGAGACGGCGGTGTGGATGGCGGGGGCCTGGGAGTCCGTGGGCTCCTTGTCCAGGTACAGGCTGAAGTGCTGGATGCTGCAGGTCAGCAGGCTGTCAGGGCTGTGGCCCTGCTTCCCTGAACGCAGGAGCCTCTCGCTGGCCAGGGCCAGATTTTTATCCCAGTTGGGAGGGTAGTCTGTATGGCTCTCCACGATCTCCTTATACAGCTGTCAATCACAAAGAACACAACTTGTACACAATAACTATAATCTATTGGTTTATGCTCATACTCCTATATGTTTACTATGGGAGGACTGACTCACAGTGTAGGAGAGCTCAAACAGGCGAGCTTTCCCCTCTCCCTGGATCCTCTCAGCCAGGTCAAACAGAAAGAAAGCCGTCTTCATCCTGAAACAAAGAGGATACATCACAGGCTCAGAGCTAAGTGCTGGATGGATGGATGAACCGTAGAGATCTATCTGCAGAGATGCACTAGCAGAATAGAGTGATTTATGTAGATGCTAGCTACACAACAGCATTTCATGTAGAATAGCTGGTGCTCTACCACACCAGACTGGGTTATGTAGATGTTTAAGCTAGCAGACAAGGGTGATCTGTCATAGAGGCTCTATCTGTAAACTATACATATACAGTGACCGTAACAGAGAAGAAGGAGTCAGTGTCTTCAGTGTTAACTCTTTACTGTACCTGGCCTGCCACATCTCCTCATTAGCCACCCTCTCCCAGGACCCTGGGTGGAAACTGGAACCGGACACAAAAACAGCTCTTAATCTCAACACCTCTGGGGCTTTTCTTATGCATCATTCCTTCCACACTATCATATTAATTCTGTATCATTATTGGTTTTAATATATACTGAACAAAAATATAAACGCAACATGCAATAATTTCAAAGATTCATATAAGTAAAATCGGTTAATTCAAATAAATTATTTAGGCCCTAATCTATGGATTTCACATGACTGGGAATACAGATATGCACCTGTTGGTCACAGCTACCTTAAAAAAAGGGTAGTTGCCTGGTAATGTTAATGGTAATCCTCTTCAATGGCTGTGCAAAGTTGATGGATATTGGCGGGAACTGGAACACGCTGTCGTACACGACAATCCAGAGCATCCCAAACATGCTCAATGGGTGACATGTCTGGTGAGTGCGCAGGCCACATTTTCAGCTTCCAGGAATTGTAAACAGATCCTTGCGACATGGGGCCGTGCATTAGCCTATCATACTGAAACACTTGGTGATGGCGGCAGATGAATGGCACAACAATGGGCCTCAGGATCTTGTCACGGTATCTCTGTGCATTCAAATTGCCATCGATAAAATGCAATTCTGTTCGTTGTCCGTGGCTTATGCCTGCCCATACCATAACCCCACCGCCACCATGGGGCACTCTGTTCACAACGTTGATATCAGCAAACCTCTTGCCCACACGACGCCAAAAACGTGGTCTGCGGTTATGAGGCCGGTTGGACGTAATGACAAATTCTTTAAAACAACGTTGGAGGCGGCTTATGGTAGAGAAATTAACATTCAATTCTCTGGAAACAGCTCTGGTGGATATTCCTGCAGTCAGCATGCCAATTGCACGCTCCCTCAAAAAACTTGAGACATCTGTGGCATTGTGTTGTGTGACAAAACTGCACATTTTAGAGCGGCCTTTTATTGTCCACAGCACAAGGTGCACCTGTGTGATGATCATGCTTTTTAATCAGCTTCTTGATATGTCACACCTGTCAGGTGGAAGAATTATCTTGGCAAAGGATAAATGCTCACTCACAGGGATGTAAACAGATTTGTGCACAAAATTTGAGAGAAATAAGCTTTTGGTGCGTATGCAAAATTTCTGGGATCTTCTATCTCAGCTCATAAAACATGGGACCAACACTTTAGATGTTGCATTTATATTTATGTTCAGTGTATATTGTTCAACCAAATATGCAGGTTTAGGTTTTCACAAACCTAATGTGAATATAGACAGTACTGTCAAAACATCAGACGGCAGAGCAACACCACCAACACATTAGACATGGAATAACCCACATATCCTTTTCCATTTGGTTGTGTATAAACACTTGACCTCTTCTTCTTCAAAATAATATTTTAACAGGGTTCTGAGCTAATATTTGGCTTGTGGGCATCGACGGACACGCTTGTGAGGGCGAGGGAAATAACGTCACAGTATTCAGCCATGATTATCGCAGTGAATGAGGGGCTGCTGGCAACGGCAACAGAATATGGAGCTTTGACTAATTCCACTTTTGACACACTTATTGACAAAACGCAATAAGAAACTCATTATGTTTCATCTTCAGTCTCATTTCAAATAGCTGAAGGCCTAATGTCTTGCTTTGGTATAATGCAGAAAGAGCTTCTGGATCAGAGCACGGAAAACAGAGGAAACCTTGCTGTAGGAACGTTGGTTCTCTGCCAGTATTGTGAAAGACCACATAGAGAAGGAATAGTCAACACCAAAGAGTATCTATGGACATAAGATTCCTCAATGGATTCCTAACTAGCATGTTTGTCATGGTAGAAACAAACATACAGTAAGTGTACAGAAATTATATGGCATAGGCCTCCAGCAGGGGTATCAAACTAATTCCATGGAGGGCCTAGCGTCTGCTGGTCTCTGCCTTTCAATTAAGACCTAGACAACCAGGTGAGAGGAGTTCCTTATTAATCAGTGACCTTAATTCATCAATCAAGTCCAAGGGAGGATGAAAACTCACAGACTCAGCCCTCTGTGGAATGAGTTTGATATCTGGTCTACAGTATGACCATTTCCAAGGCGACTAGCAGAATCCCATAGACTCCTCATGGAGTGTAGGCTTCTCCCCCCCACCCCTCCAGTGGGCCCTCTGGGTTTTGTGTGTAATGTACTGCGTACCTGTTGTGTGGCTCGGTCCAGTTATAGATGTAGCGGGTGCGACGGGCCCACTCCTCTGGGTGGAAGTGCTCCTGGGCAGGCACCAGGTGGTCACACACGCCTAGGGGCCAGCGAGAGAAGCTCCTCTCCCAGCTGGGGTCCCCGTTAGGCAGCCCGATGCAGGCCAACACGGCCCCCCTGCAGACACACACAATCAGGCAGGCACCGTGCTTCTGAAGTGGGCAAGGCTGGAAAACCCTGAAGGGACCTAACCCTAGCTATCCATCTCCCCTCGAACACTTCTCACTCTCCCCTCAAACACTTCTCACTCTCCCCTCAAACACTTCTCACTCTCCCCTCAAACACTTCTCACTCTCCCCTCAAACACTTCTCACTCTCCCCTCAAACACTTCTCACTCTCCCCTCAAACACTTCTCACTCTCCCCTCAAACACTTCTCCTCTCCCCTCAAACACTTCTCACTCTCCCCTCAAACACTTCTCACTCTCCCCTCAAACACTACTCACTCTCCCCACAAACACTACCCACTCTCCCCACAAACACTACCCACTCTCCCCACAAACACTACCCACTCTCCCCACAAACACTACTCACTCTCCCCTCAAACACTACCCACTCTCCCCACAAACACTACTCACTCTCCCCTCAAACACTACTCACTCTCCCCACAAACACTACCCACTCTCCCCACAAACACTACCCACTCTCCCCACAAACACTACCCACTCTCCCCACAAACACTACCCACTCTCCCCTCAAACACTACCCACTCTCCCCACAAACACTACCCACTCTCCCCACAAACACTACCCACTCTCCCCACAAACACTACCCACTCTCAACCCAGGTGGCTGCTAATAGAACTGAATAGGCATACATGGGAAGCACATACAGTACCAGTCAAACGTTTGGACACACCTACTCATTCAAGGGTTTTTCTTTATTTTTATTGTGCTCTTCAGTAAGGCCATTCTATTGCCAATGTTTGTCTATGGAGTTTGCATGTCTGTGTGCTTGATTCTATACACTTGTCAGCAACGGGTGTGGCTGAAATAGCCAAATTGACTAATTCTTCAAAGTAGCCACCCATTGCCTTGATGACAGCTTTGCACACTCTTGGCATTCTCTTAGCCAGCTTCTTGAGGTAGTCACCTGGAATGCATTTCAATGAACAGGTGTGCCTTGTTAAAAGTTAATTTGTGGAAATTCTTTCCTTCTTAATGCGTTTGAGCCAATCATTTGTGTTGTGACAAGGTACGGGTGGTATACAGAAGAGAGCCCCTATTTGGTAAAAGACCAAGTCCATATTATGGCAAGAACAGCTCAAATAAGCAAAGAGAAATGACAGTCCACCATTACTTTAAGACATGAAGGTTAGTCAATCTGGAACATTTCAAGAACTTTGAAAGTTTACTCAAGTGCAGTCGCAAAAACCATCAAGCGCTATGATGAAACTGGCTCTCATGAGGACCACCACAGGAAAGGAAGACCCAGAGTTACCTCTGCTGCAGAGGATAAGTTCATTAGAGTTACCAGCCTCAGAAATTGCAGCCCAAATAACCGTGAAGCATGGAGGAGGTGGTGTGATGGTGCTTTGCTGGTGACACTGTTGGTGATTCACTTAGAATTCAAGGCACACTTAACCAGCATGGCTACCACAGCATTCTGCACCGATACGCCATCCTATCTGGTTTGTGCTTAGTGGGACTATCATTTGTTTTTCAACAGGACAATGACCCAACACACCTCTAGGCTGTATAAGGGCTATTTGACCAAGAAGGACAGTGACGGAGTGCTGCATCAGATGACCTGGCCTCCACGATTACCTGACCTCAACCCAATTGAGATGTTTCGGGATGAGTTGGACCGCAGAGTGAAGGAAAAGACGCTAACAAGTGCTCAGCATATGTGGCAACTCCTTCAAGACTGTTGGAAAAGTCTTGAGGTGAATCTGGTTGAGAGAATGCCAAGCTGGTTGAGAGAGTGTGCAAAGCTGTCATCAAGGCAAAGGGTGGCTACTTTGAAAATATATTTTGATTTGTTTAACACTTTTTTGGTTAGTACATGATTCCATATGTGTTATTTCATAGTTTTGATGTCTTCACTATTATTATACAAAGGAGAAAATAGTACAAATAAAGAAAAACCCTTGAATGAGTAGGGTGTCCAAACTCTTGACTGGTACTGTATGCCTCCAGTCTTACCCAACAAATACACAGACGAGTATGTGCACATACACCATTCAGCTCTCTCCCATTCCTACTGCTCTGCTCCACTCTCCTCTCCAGTGCTGTGCCCTACAGGGTTGATCCCACTGGTCAGTGTTGCCCCCCTTAGAGACGTTCATGTTGGCCAAGCAAACACTGCCCCCTGGTGGGCTTGGCATTTTAAGGACTCTTAAAATGACTGTCCAACCCATTTGATCTATGTTTCCCCAGACTACTATAGTCAGATGGAAACAGTAGTCACACAGTAAATCATATCTACTCATTATGTATTCAGTATTTCTCTGCAGTCTTTCCCACATATGGCTGAAGCATTGTTACTCTTGAGGCAGCAGTTATAAGTCTTATTTCCTCAATGCACTGATCAGTGTATCAACCACTCAGTGCTCCCATTCAACCTCACCAGTTCTCTCAACTCACTCACTCTCTCACTCACTGTGTGTTGTGAGAGAGGAACTGCTCCAGACTGAAGGTGTCCTTCTCCTCAGTGTGGACCGGGTCCCACCAGAGCCCAGGGAAATGAACCCCAGGGTGATGCTGGCCCAGCTTGGCCACGTACCAGCTGTACGTCATCATCTGGAGGGGGAGAGAGTAGTAATGAATAGGACCCTTACTGAGATCCTCATCATCGCAACTCTATTGTCTAACTTGTATGGCCTGTCTTCAGTATCAGGTTCCGATTCATTTCCAATTCTATTATAATATAGCTCTAATTATAATATATACAAAAGCTAGGCATGGTGTCCTGGGCCTAAATAAACCCAATATAAGGCTCAGTACTAACCTCCTGGTCAACGAGGTGTACGTCAGGCCGGACCCCCTGGCAGTAGTGGAGGTAGCGCAGGGAGTTCCCTGGGAGGTCTCCCCGGGTCAGGATGATAGAGTCTGGAGGAACAGAGGCCAGAAGCTCCCTGCCGAACTGCTCCACAACACTGTTAATGCTCTGATCACACTCCCTGGGAGGGATGCAACACAAACCTTTACAAGTCAACGGGAGCTAACATATTTTCTCTCACCACACTGACACTTAACAAGTGTACGTTTGTGTACACAGCAGCGAGGTTGTGTTTGTAGGTCTTCACTTCTGAGGATTGTGTGTGTGCATTCATGTACTGTATGCATGCTTTCAAGTTGCTCTGTGGTAAGTTGTCACAGACCCAGCTCTGCCTATCTAATCGTGGGTAGACAGGTGCAATGGGTCTGACAGTGTAGGCCAGGCTCTCCTCCTGATCAAAGCAGCTGTGTGATAGCGGCCTCAGCCTGCCAGGCAGAGCGCAGCGCCATGCTGGTGTAATCTGCTGCCTCTCATGGCTAACATCTCACACTCAGCATTCACAGTGAAATCTATGTGCTAACCGTGTCTCTCTTTAGCCCCCACCATGGGGTGAGGAGAGACGGGAGAATAAAATACCTGCCATGTGGAGTGCAGGCTCCAGTTTGAAGTACAGAGAGAACTACTGGGTTAGCTCAGGTGAGACTAGTGTGGAGGGAGTTTTGGGAGTAAAATACTCAACACGTTGTGTGCGACCCCCTACCTATAAGACAACATGCATTTTCTAGTTTGTGCGGCAAACCTTGAAAACAGTTGGTGGTGAAGATACTACAGTGTTATAGCCCCACACACAGGATGTGCCATCAAGCCTAAGTCAGTTGACAGGTTATGATGCTTACCGATGGTTGGAGTGCACCATGTGTGCCAGGACACCTACGGTGAAGAGCCAGCCTCCGGCCCTCCACAGACCCCCATGGCCTAGCCTCCTCTCCAGGCCTGTGTGTGTCCAACTCAGGCCCAGCCCAGCCAGCACACACACCACAGCATCGCTCTGAAGCCAGAACCGCTCCACCTGCAGAGACCAAACACACAACACAGCCTTTTACCTGGGTCAGAGGAGACTGTGGCATCCCAACTCAGGCCCATCCAGTAGCGTCCCTGCCCGTTTTCCCTGCCTGCCCTAACTAAGCCCCATGGCCCATCACTCACCACTCCCAGCAGTAGGGGTCTGCTGATGTCCAGGTTGGCTCTCCAGGCAAAGAACAGGGAGTAGAGTAGTAGCATGGCCGTCAGTAGCCAGGGCACAACAAGGCGTCTCCTGGAGAAGAAGGACAGGCATCGCCATGAGAGAACTGGCCTTACACAGACATATACACAGAAATACCATATATATTACTTTCTCAATATCACATTTATTTTCAACCTCCCAACAAATACATGAAAATAGATCCAGTGCAATTCACTCCCAAATTCATCAAGGTACAGGAGAGATAACATCACACCGCCTGTAGACAGACTCACTATTACAGCTAACACGTTCTGTAGCCCACAGCATGATTGCTTTCCTAATGCTGGGTCTGGAGGACAGTGTGTGAGTCACTGTGTGACAGGCCAACCACTCTGCCTCACATCACCATTACAGCACAGAGGATGGTTGTAAATGGTTTTATAAACGAACGAAAAAACACTATCCCCTAGTAGTAATCAAAACACAATTATGTGAATGGAAATGAGAATTGGAAAAAATAGCATATTTATTGTGTTGTATTTCAGGAAACTTGACTTTCCATGGAATATCAATGGAATGACCCACGTATGTGTGCGTGTGTGTGCAGGCATTCACGTACATACATGCTTGTGTGTCTGTGTGTAAAGCCAAGTGTATCAAAGTGCCCCCCAGGAGAGGCAGGGGGCAGGGGGAAGGCAAGGCAGGAAAGGGGGTAGGGGGAGGCAGGAAAGGCAGGGGGTAGGGGGAGGCAGAGGGTGGGTAGGGGGAGGCAGAGGGTGGGTAGGGGGTGGTAGGAGGTGGGTAGGGGGTGATTAGGGGGAGGCAGAGGGTGGGTAGGGGGTGGCAGGAGGTGGGTAGGGGGTGATTAGGGGGAGGCAGAGGGTGGGTAGGGGGTGGCAGGAGTTGGGTAGGGAGTGATTAGGGGGAGGCAGGGGGTGAGTAGGGGGTGGGTAGGAGGAGGCAGAAGGTGGGTAGGGAAGAGGCAGAGGGTGGGTAAGGGATGGGTAGGGGGAGGGGGAGGCAGAGGGTGGGTAGGGGGTGGGTAGGGGGTGGAAGAGGGTGGGTAAGGGGTGGGTAGGTGTGAGGCAGGGGGTGGGTAGGGTGAGGCAGAGGGTGGGTAGGGCAAGGCAAGGCAGGGAATGGATAGGGTGAGGCAGAGGGTGGGTAGGATGAGGCAGGGAATGGATAGGGGTAGGTAGGTGGTGGGAAGGGATTCAAATTCACATCTCAAATGCTAATAATTGCCCTGAGGCAAGGTTCGTCTGCCAGGTGTTTCCTTACCTGTCCCAGGAGATGAGGAACATGCCCAGTCCAGCCAGGAACAGCACAGGGAGGGACAGGTCAGCCATACAGTGGTCCAGCTGAGCCCTGACACACACACACACACACACACACACACAAAACCTCTGATGACCGCATCCCTCTAACCTCCATCAAACTGAAGGACACCAATTACTGAATGTCCTCTCATTTCCTCCTCATCAGATTGGAATACACCAGTAACTGTGCCCCCCCCCCGATCAAACATACTAACTCTGTTGACTGTATGCACCCCCAGTCCCCACCCTTCCATTCCCATTCGAGCGACAGACACCAATGAATGTGTCCTCCACTCAACCCCTGTCAGAGTGCCTGTCAGTCACAGAGACACTTTCCCAGAGCATCTTCTTTAATACCCATCTCTATTTGATGGCTTATTGGGTCTCTATCAGGGAGAGAGAGAGTGTGTGTGTGTGTGTGTGTGTGTGTGTGTGTGTGTGTGTGTGTATATGTGTGTGAGACTGTGTCAGCTTGTCTAGCGGAGTTTACATCCCCGATGTGACATGCTTGTCATGCTTGCCTCTCTCCCTTGTCTTGAAGGTGTGCTTGTCCATCAACCAGCAGGGGTGATGGAAGGGGCGGGGGCCAGACGGGGGGCTGGTGGTGGGGGTCTTAAGACGCATACTCCCCACCCGTCGTCAGCCATAGACAATTACAGAAGTTGGATGACGGAGGGGGGAGATGGAGGGGGTTGTTGGAGGAAAACAAATCTCTGCGCTATATTGCAGTGTCTGTCATCACAGCTTGTCACGCTTAAACACCAGAGCAGAGTGATCATTTCAAACTGCTGGAGAAACAGAACACAGGGATTTGGCCCTCTAAGCAGGTTCAGTTCTGCTTTGATGGGAGAGAGGGAAGAACAAAAGAGAGAGAGAGGAGAGAGACGGGCTCCTCCAGTGCTGGCGATGGATGGGCTGCCTCCTTCAGAACAGAACTGATGGGTTTTTGTGTGATGTTTAAACCTGTCTGTCTCGAGCCAAAACCATGAGAAAACCCACTCTGTCACTTCTACAGATCACATTATCCAATGAATGACCTTCAAATGCACAACATTTAAAAGCAAGACACCAGAACAATTCATGCTATAGCAATGACTTCATCTGTAAAATGTGAATGAATATTCTAATAAAGATGGGCATACTCACTTTAGCATCATGGTGAGGTTCCCGGTACCTTCTGTCTTGGCCTAGGGTCACATATTAAAGAAACAACCACATCAATCACCTCTACACGTCCCACACTAGAGTTTGTGGTCAAGCTCAAAGATAATGTATGTTGGTACAGGTAAATGTATAGAAGTATGTACCAGGCTGAAGGTGCCATATTCAGTCCTCAGTAGGTGAGTAAAGAGGCCTGAGAGGGAAGTCTGGTCTCCCCAGCTCCAGCGAGCTGTGTTCAGGTAGGAGGAGATAGGCAGGTAGACGTAGGGCAGTAGACCCCCCAGGAAACACAGTCCCAGAGACATCAGCCCCCAGACAGACAGCTCCTGACACAATCACACAATAAAGATCTATTCAGCATCCTTACAGATGGGCCAGTTCTTCTACCTGGTTGTGTTATGTCTCTATGGCCACTCAGATGGAGAAGAGCCTTTCGTTAAACTTACTCTGTGAGAGTAGAGTTGGAGCAGGACCCAGGGAATGATGACCACCACGTACAACACCAGAGTGTGCTGGTTACACAGACCCAGGCCACAGCACAGCGCCCCCCAATGGGAAACCTGACAACAACAAGAGGAGACTTAATTCCTCATATTATATAGAGCATTTCTGTCATTGAAAGAAATATACAAATCAAATGACGAAACATGAAATCTGTAAATTCACAAAATATTTCTATAGGTTGTACAGTATAGTTTCCTGAGACAGACAGTTGTGATATCACCAGTTGTGATATCACCACGGAACAGTCTATCTGGTCTGGGAGATGTGGCTGATATGCATGTTCTGTCCCGTGTGAGGGTGGAAGCTGTGGAGGGAGTGTGTGCCGAGGGCTGGGTCACCTTCCTCCTCTGGGGGGCACTGTCAGCACAGTGGAAGCTGGTAGTCAGGGAGAAGAGGAGCCCAACAAAGAGGTTGTTGAGGGAGAAGACCTCAGCCACCACCGACCACTGCCAGCTGAGCCTGGACACAGCAAACACCCCCCCAGCCAGCACCGCACCCGGCCCTGGGCCTGCCAGTCTAGAGTAGAAGGAGAGGGTGAGGCACGGGGGTTAACACACAAATTTAACTGCTCAAGAAATCATAGAATTTCTTTCTGTTTTTAATTGTAGAGTAACTGTCCAATCATAGGTATGAGTAGCTCCGGGCAATGTGGGCATGAGTAATTATCCCAAAGCTAGATCTGAAAATCATATTTTGGATTGACGTATATGATTGCTCAAAAAATCATTGGCAAATTTTTGTTAATTATGGAGTACTTGTCATTGCAATAAATCTTAGATTTGCATAGCAATAGGTACTATCTAAAATCTAGGCCATTCCCATACCTATCCTTCAACCTTCCTCTCCAGCAGCACCAGAGCAACCTGACATAAATAACCACTATGGGAGATATGGTCCTTTACTTCAATAATGTGGGCACAAAAGTTTCCCCCTGCTTCCTCTCCTGCCTCCATCTCTTTAGTGGTAACTGAAGCAAAGTTGGGATAATCCGTCAAATACTAAGACCCACCACTTACTAGAAAGAGAGACAGAGGGAGAGGAAGAGGGACAACAAATGATGAGGAGGAGAAGAAGGGGAAGAAAAGAAAAAGAGTATAGAGATGTGTGGGGGGGTGAGAGTACGAGGAAAAAGTTGAGGGGGAGAAAGAGGAAGAAAAAAAGCAGCCTAGTCCCCGGCACGCTGGCTCTGAAATATGAGCGGGCTCCACAATTAAGGAAGTCAGGCAGTATGGCCCTTTCCGCCATTGTGTGGAGTGGCTTAGAGTCCTCATCAGCCTATCAGCTAACTGACAGGCAGAGAGCTGCTCTATTCAGCACGGCAGATACAAGCTGCAGGCCAAACGGCTGCCAGGTCCCTTATGACCCCACAATCCCTTGCCGGTGACAGCTTCAAGCTCCATAGCAAATTAGGCGCTCTCACATTACAATCGCAGAAGACAGATTCCATTAACGGTATCTGAAATTGAGTAGAGAGCAGGCCCGTTATCAGACCTGACTCATAAGCACCGCCATTAATCACAAGGCATGATACCATTTATACATTTCCAGCTCGCTGCCTGCCGCTGTGATAGTCAGCCACAAAAGGCCTGATGAGACTTAGGCTAGGGGAACAATGGAGCTTTCTGAGGAAAGCGCGGTAAATCAAGAAAAAAGAGACGGAGAGGAGAGTAAAAAATACCTCTCCTATCCTACAGTCTTTTCGCTCTGTGTTCTATGTGATGCAGGGCTGTAGTGGGGGGTGTTGAAGGGGTGTCTGGGTGTGGGTTCAGTCTTAGTAAGAGATAGCAGCGTCTTTCTCACTGCACCGATCCAGGAATTAGTTGTAACTTGAAGGGTAGGAGGAAGGGGTGGGGGCAGATGGGGACATTTGTTGAGGGGCAGGGACTCCCCGCACCCTCAATTCTACCCCCCTGCGTGGCAATTAACCCCAGCCCACACGCTTAGCAGGGGGGCTGGTTTTGAGGTAGAGCAAGGTGCTGCGCAGTAGTGGGGGTCCCTGGAAGTAATGGGGATATTACACCGGGCTTGCTTTGGCTTCTACAGACCTGCCTGACAAGCACACTCCCGCATACACACAATCACACTCCTGTCCCCTGGCCCTTTATTCCTTCTGAGAGACTGACACATCTCTCTCCTAGGGCCTGTCAGTGTGTGACAACCCAGTGATGTGTGTACTCTCAGGTTTAAATGACCTGTCTGTCTGCAGAGGACCACCTGGGTTCCCAGTCAGTCTTTTAGCCTCTCCTTGGCTCACTCTCTGGGCTAAGTCTGGGGCTGGCTGCTCCCGTGGTAGAGAGATGAAGAGGAAGGGACTCTGACTCAATTGTGGCCATGTTTCCTGTTATCAAAGCTCAGTGTTTTGCAGGATGCTGCTGTGTTGTAATGTTGTGGCTCACTGACAATAGCTGTCTGGTTGAGACATGGCATGAGAATAATATGTTGTCAAGCGAGTGTATTTTACCCTGAACTGATCTAGTGTGCCAGAATGTCTCAGTCTCATCACTGGGGTAATTTACAGGATGACAAAGGAATTCTAAACAGAAATGCTGTACAGAAATGCTATGTATTTCATGATGATATTGGGAGATCATTGCCCTGCTAAAGAAACATACAAACCATTTAAGAGGAAAGAATCCTGGAAATTTGAACAATAATCATCAAGCTCTTACTGAAGTAAAATACATCGACCAAAATCGTACAACAATTCACTCTCTAAATGAGAAATATCCTAAATAGAGTATAAACCGTAGGTCAGTAAGCAGAAGAAGAAAAAATACATTCAAGATAAACACAAACACTCCATGTCCACAATCCATGTCCTCAAACCAACACAGATATAGTTCCCAGTGTCGTCTACAGGGACAGACAGTAGGACACACATAGCTTGCCACTGTCACTTTGAAGAGTCAAAGCAAAACCTGCCTCATTTACCACCTCAGTTCCTAAACATGGGCCAGAGGCTTGCCAGCACTGCACTGAAACCCAGCACCAAACGCCTGCCTGCCTTGCGCTTGTCTGGGCTGGCCTCAATAACGCAACACAAAGGGCCACCAGCAGCCTGTCTGTAGTGAATGTGTAGGGAATGAGGCAACACAAAGGGCCACCAGCAGCCTGTCTGTAGTGAATGTGTAGGGAATGAGGCAAAACAAAGGGCCACCAGCAGCCTGTCTGTAGTGAATGTGTAGGGAATGAGGCAAAACAAAGGGCCACCAGCAACCTGTCTGTAGTGAATGTGTAGGGAATGAGGCAACACAAAGGGCCACCCGCAGCCTGTCTGTAGTGAATGTGTAGGGAATGAGGCAACACAAAGGGCCCACCAGCAGCCTGTCTGTAGTGAATGTGTAGGGAATGAGGCAAGACAAAGGGCCACCAGCAGCCTGTCTGTAGTGAATGTGTAGGGAATGAGGCAACACAAAGGGCCACCAGCAGCCTGTCTGTAGTGAATGTGTAGGGAATGAGGCAACACAAAGGGCCACCAGCAGTCTGTCTGTAGTGAATGTGTAGGGAATGAGGCAAAACAAAGGGCCACCAGCAGCCTGTCTGTAGTGAATGTGTAAGGAATGAGGCAAAACAAAGGGCCCACCAGCAGCCTGTCTGTAGTGAATGTGTAGGGAATGAGGCAACACAAAGGGCCACCCGCAGCCTGTCTGTAGTGAATGTGTAGGGAATGAGGCAACACAAAGGGCCACCAGCAGCCTGTCTGTAGTGAATGTGTAGGGAATGAGGCAACACAAAGGGTCACCAGCAGCCTGTCTGTAGTGAATGTGTAGGGAATGAGGCAACACAAAGGGTCACCAGCAGCCTGTCTGTAGTGAATGTGTAGGGAATGAGGCAACACAAAGGGCCACCAGCAGCCTGTCTGTAGTGAATGAGGCAACACAAAGGGCCACCCGCAGCCTGTCTGTAGTGAATGTGTAGGGAATGAGGCAACACAAAGGGCCACCAGCAGCCTGTCTGTAGTGAATGTGTAGGGAATGAGGCAACACAAAGGGCCACCAGCAGCCTGTCTGTAGTGGATGTGTAGGGAATGAGGCAACACAAAGGGCCACCAGCAGCCTATCTGTAGTGAACGTGTAGGGAATGAGGCAACACAAAGCGCCAGACCAGGGGATGGACTGTCACATATAATGCCACAGCCGTGCCATCGCAGATCAGCCCTCCACTGTTCTCTCACTCTGTGAGTGGCGCTTTGGGAGAGACATGGCAGGAAAAGAACCACACATTCCTGAAGAGGCTAGGATGAAGCCCATGAAGTGGTGTCCTGGCCTGGTCTGGTGTGACAGAGGGTTCCAGCTGGCCTTGGCTCAGTAACACTGGCACCCCAGGGTTTAGATGTGGCCAGGACAGGACAGTGGGCTGAACACTGAGGATCTTTAGATAATATGACAGTGTTTCTGGTTAAGTGCTCTGTTGCATCACATTTGGGAAGCAGACATGCAACTCTGTTTTTGGGCCAAGCTAAGTAATAGAGGTAACAATTTAACTATCTACTATAAAGCATATATTACACAGGTCTAAGTAGATCATACACATGATATTATGGGTGCTACATATATCATTATAAAAATGTTATGAATTTATTCATAATACCTAGCCTTCCAGCAGCTAGCAAACAAACCTTCCTAAATGTGCACACATTCCAGTTTAAATTCCCCAATCAGGCAGAAGCAGCAACCACAGCAGCAGATAGGAGAGAAGAGGAGTGGTAAATCAGGACCAGAGAGTGGAGCGTGCCTCAGTCACCCCTCCTCCAGGAGAGCACCTGCCCTCCCCCAATGCTCCCGAGTACATGCAAAATTAATCACCACAATCCCGCTCAAACAATGCAGCCACTGACATGACAATTTCTCCCAGAATGCCATCTTAATCTCCAGCCCAACACACAAAAATTACACAAAACAGAAAAAAAACAAATTACAGAAATCCGGTGCTTATGTGATTCACAGAAAGCCATTTTTATGCTGCTGCTGCGGCTATTTCAACAAAGTCATTAGGCAGCCACCACTGATATATAAATGTTACTCTATAGATTCCATTAACTAATTCTGGCTGAATTGTAATTGCCGAGTCTGATCCGTCGACTAGCCTGGTGTCTTATTAAGACTGCCTGTGGTGGGTGAGGGATGTACAATTTACGTCCGAGGCAGACACAATCTCAGGGCCACAGGCGAGAGGAATATTAAACTGGTACTTTGTTATGCTGTCTATCTACCCCCCTCATACCCCCCTCTATCCCCATCCCACTGCCAGTAATGAGGAAATAACATCTTCATTAAACATCTGTTTAACTGTATTACAGGATGAATCCTAGGGGGAACCATTGGTCATGCTGAGGATGGGGGGTGAGAGGAGCAGGAGGCCTCATGTCCCAGGAGACAGTAGGATATCATACAGACAGGGCAAAGGTCCAAACATAGGAGCTTTTAAACAATACCAATACAACTACCCCCTTCAATCTATGGTTGAGAGAAGTATGGCTCTGAACACTAAGTGCCTTGATGTAGATTCTACCTGACCACAACAGATGTGAAAGGGAGGGGCTGCCTTGCCACCAGCAGGGGGGTAGCGGATGGAGAAAGGGGGATGCTCAGCTGTTTCCCCCACCCCATTCATCCCTATAAAACTACACACACACACACACACACACACACACACACACACACACACACACACACACACACACACACACACACACACACACACACACACACTGATCCAGTAATGACCTCGCCACACATGTCCTTCCAGCAGCCCCAGCCCAGTGGAAAAACAAGCCACCTGAGTGAGCAGCAGCGGGGGGTAGGGAGGGGGAGCACCATCAGGGCCATATGGTGGAGGCCCTATAAGGAGCCTGGGCCACAGCACTGGGCACTAGGCATGGTCTGGCACACCGCCCGCCCTGCGGTCCACTGACGTATCAGCTGGTCCACACAGGCCCGCTCTTGGCAGGTGAGTGTCTCGCCGGTGTGCCTTTGGGATGGGGGAGGGAGGGGACGGGGCACATTTGGTGCGCCTCACGAATCCTGTTGTTATGTAATCGTACGATCACACGACGTGTCAAAAGTGCTGATTGTTGGATGTTGGTGGGGACAGTGTTTTTGTTGTTTTAGCGTTCCACTGGCTGTGTCAGTGTACTCCGTCTCCGTCTCTGGTCTCAGGATTACTATAGGAACGGCGTGAGAGAGATTCCTCTCAGGTAGCACAGATTCAGAGGAGCTTTAGTAGATAAACTGTGAAATGAGGGAGCACCAAATACTGAGCTCTTTGGATTATCCTCTTTCACAGGGTACACACGTTCTTATAGTCCTCCTGAGACTGTATAGAGGACTTTTGTAGGACTGATAGGGTCATATTTTATTCCTAGGAAGTTTCAAGTGCAATCGTACCCCTGCACATCCACTCGGTACTGGTACCCCGTGTATATAGCCAAGTTATCGTTACTCATTGTGTATTTATTTATTCCTTGTGTTATTGTTTTTCTATTTTTCTCTCTGCATTGTGGGAAGGGCCCGTAACTATGCATTTCACTGTTAGTCTACACCAGTTGTTTACGAAGCATGTGACAAAAAAACATTTGATTTACTAATTATTATCATTATGGCCCCCGTCCTTAAAGGCTTGTTTAGTCCTGGTGTGATAACATAGGAGGCGGGCCATTTGTTCATCAAACCATGTGATCAAGCCAAGTGTGCTGTAATTGGCAAATCAAAGGGAAGCTAAAGTGCTACATTTTACACTTACGCAACTGGCAGTTTAGGGAGAAATGGCTTCCAAGTCTATCAATTTACATTCCACCACATTAAAAAACAGCAATCTGTCCGACTAATTTAAATTGATACATCAAAGGCTTGCTATGTTGGGAATATTACAGACCAATTTCAAGGTCTTTTGCAATTGACTGTTTTGGAGGAACTGCCTTCAAGTCCATGAAAAAATAAAAGTGGATATCATGTAATAACTTCAATGCAATAATTCCCTACGCATTTGAAACTGTGACTATTCCTCTGGTGCAACCACTTGCATAACCACTCTCAAAATACTGCTGTGATACAAACAAAAGTTATATGGAGATTGGATACCAACCAGGGGAAATGCCAATCACAGACATAGAATAGGTATTACTATAGTTCAGCTTAGTGAGATTAGCTCAAATGTTCCTGAGAGGGCTGAGCAGGGAGGGAGTGCAGACTGGTCAGTCTTGGCATTTAGTCTGAGGGCCAGGTCTGGCCGGAGGGACCCCCACAGCGGCGTGGCATGTCATCTCTGCCACCCTACCGGGCACGGGCGAAGCACCCAATGCCCCCAGCGACCATTCCGGAAACCATCTACCCCCCTTGCCCCCTCAAGCCCTATCAGTACCATACCAAGTCTGCCAGCTGAACTTCAGCCACAGCCTCAACCCAAATCATGCTCCAGACAGATAATGACTAAAACCTTTATGCTTATTTTTCAAATTGAAAAGCGTAAATTATACATTCATACTTAAAAGCTTAGAGGGTATGACTGGGTGCTCTGGCTGAAGTCCTCAGTGCCCATCAGCCCATTAGGGGGGTCCTCATAATGACTTTTCACTTAGTTTAATTATAATCCAAAATTTGATCTAAATCCTTAGAGATTACAAACAGGGCAGAACTTTCCATGTGTTGTGGTCCAAATATCTTCAGACTGCATGCATAGATGCTGTCTCCAAAATCCCAGTATGTTAGTGGCTAGCCAGAGCTTAGTGAAATGATGCGATTGATCGTTTATGAAACAAATTCCAAAACGCAGTTGAGTCCAAATCGGAGACAGAGACCGAGAGAATGAGATCCACAGAGCAACAAACCACATAGGGAACAGTTAGAGAGTAGTTGTTCCTGTTCCCTCTGTGGTTTGTTGCTCTGTGGATCTCATTCTCTCGGTCTCTGTCTCCGATTTGGACTCAACTGCGTTTTGGAATTTGTTTCATAAACGATCAATCGCATCATTTCACTAAGCTCTGGCTAGCCACTAACATACTGGGACTTTTGGAGTGAGTGAGAGTGGAAAGAAATAATAAGAATGTTCCTCTCCTCTGCCCTCTCTTGGGAGGCCAGCCGGTTTCAGGTTATGAGTCACCTCTGAAGAGAGGAGGAGAGGCAGGACAGGGGCTGAGAGTGAGGCTGAAGTCAGTCAGTCCGGGCTGAGGGCCAGTCCACATGGAGAGAGCACTTCCTCCCCAGCCCCTGTCCTGCACCAGCAGGGCTGACCCTGTACCCTGACCCCCTTCAGCCCACCTGCCACCCAGACACCACCGGCCAAGCACACAGGAAATGGACCCAGCTCACTGCAGCCCACATGGGAGCAGTGACACTCCCTTTACCAGCCCTGTATCACCTGCTTTCTCTGGCCCAAAACAGCTTGCTGGTTCTGTATCTGTGCTACAAATGGCACAGTTTTTAACATACGCCACAATTCATTTGTTGGAATGGTAAATCTAACACGGTGCACAGTACATTCTCAAAATAGCACTGCATGCATAAATGGGCCATGTACATGTAAAACTATGGGGAAAACGTCTGAAATTAAGCTGCCACCAATGGTGCACAGAGCACACGTAGGAAGCTACCAAAATCAACAAACGGTTGATGTAAGATAGGCCAGGCAACCGTGTGAGATAAAAGCAGACAAAGAGAGAGGGGGGGAAAAGACTCCTTACATGATGGGGTCAGCAGGCAGGCAGGCAGCGCTGCAGGAGGAGGGCCGTAGGCAGGGTGGCATGGGAATGTACAGAGACACAGTGGCTAACATTCTGAGGTCCTGATTGGAGGGAGGGAGAGAGGGAGGGAGGATCCTGTCCCTTTTAGACCCAGGAGTGCAGAAGGGGGAGATTAAAAATCGTGCCATGTCAGGATTGGGAGCATGCTGGGTGATGGGAGGTGTCAGGCACTTGGAGGGGGCTGTGACTGTGTGACACACACATACACACACACAACGGGTAGGTGATGGGTAAACAGGCTGGGTGTGTTTGTGGGGGAGGAGTGTGGTGGGACTCTGCTCTGAATACAGAACAGGGGGATCAGGAACACCACTGCCAGTCAGAAACGACCCAAAAATATCACCAGTCCATTCACCAAGCAGCAGGATGCAAACGTCAGTTGGAAAATGTTCAGGGATTACAGAATTGTGCTACGAAGAGAGTTTACATTTTGTGCTAAAAACCCATTTGTTGGCTCATTTAGTAATTATCCATTTAGTTATTATATATATCTAAAATGTGAGTCACTTTAAAAATAAATGATATATATATATATATCTTTCTTTTCACATTTTCAAACATTTATATTTTCCAATCTTTGGGTGAGGTTTTTTTCTCACCTGAGTAGCCTAGTTTCACTGCAAAAAATAAAATTAAACCATCTAGTGTTCAGAGAAATAACAACACAATGTCAAATACAGGTAGCCTAGTCAAATAATTAACATCCAATCACATTAACCGTTACTCTCTCATGGGAATTCCACGAAGTGTCGGTGTTTAGCCAAACATAGCTGCTGCTCGTTCCATTTTCTCAAAAATGGATAAATGGTTAAAACAAGTAAGGCCCGCGTCCATAGAGACATATACCAGCTCTACTGGTAGTACTGCTACTACCAGCGGTACTACACCTGCACCTGTCAATGACACAAGTTGTTCTGCTTCCACGAGCACATCCAATGCTAACATCAGTAATTCGTTGTTAGCCCAGCTAGCATGGACACTGAGAGTTGTGAATCTGATGAAGCCGAAGAGCTACTGCCCCCTTACCCGGTAAAGCACCGAACAACAGACAGGGACGTTGGACCATCGAAGAGGCGCAAATATGATGAGAACTACATTGATTTGTGGTTCAATTATATTGAGAGTTGTGCCTTTCCTCATCCACGGTGTGTTATATGTGCAAAAGTACTATCTCACAACTCAATGAAACCTTCACTATTGCACAGACATTTAGAAACAAAACATGATGATTTGAAAAATAAGCCACTGGAGTTTTTTGAGGGAAAATTAAGACGACTTTCGAGTAGTAAGACATGTATAAAAGCAACAGATACCATTAATAAGAAGGGGCTAGAAGTGTCTTATATCGTGAGCTATCGAGTGGCTAGGACAGGCAAGTCCCATACTATTTTGGAGGACTTAGTTCTTCCTGCTGCCGCGGATATGGCTGGATAATGCTAGGGGAAAAGGCAATAAAACTATACAGACATTGTCTTCATCAAACAACACTGTTTCACGACGCATCAGTGACATGGCAGGAGATGTTTTGAAAAAATTACTGCTTCGCATACAAGCCAATGAATTCTATGCTTTATAGCTGGATGAGAGGATATTTTTAAAGCGCTGGACAGCTTTTTGACATCAAACGGACTTTGGTGGTCAAAATGTGTTGGTATCTGTAATGATGGCGCAAAAGCCATGACAGGGAGACATAGTGGAGTGGTAATGCAAGTGCAAGCAGTTGCTCCTGACGCCACTTGGCTAAACTGCAGCATCCACCGAGAGACTCTTGCTGCCAAGGGTATGATTGACAGCTTGAAAGACGTTTTGGACACTACAGTGAAAATAGTTAACTTTGTTAAAGCAAGGCCCCTGAACTCTTGTGTATTTTCTGCACTATGCAATGATATCGGCAGCGACCATGTAACGCTATTACAACAGACAGAATTGCGCTGGATATCAAGGGGCAAAGTATTGGCACGTTTTTTGTATTGAGAAACGAGCTTAAAGTTTTCTTCGCTGACCATATTTTTCACTTGTCTGACCGCTTGCATGATGAGTTTGTCACACGACTGGCCTATTTGGGTGATGTTTTTTCTGGCCTGAATGATATGAATCTAGGATTACAGGGACTCTCCGCAACTACTTCCAATATGCGGGACAAAATTGAGGCTATAATTAAGAAGTTGGAGCTCTTCTCTGTCTGCATTAACAAGGACAACACACAGGTCTTTCCATCATTGTATGATTTTTTGTGGGCAAATGAACTCAAGCTTACGGACAGTCAAAGTCAAATGTGAAATAGCAAAGCACCTGAGTGAGTTGGGTGCGCAATATACCCAGGTACTTTCTCGAAACAGATGACACAAACAACTGGATTCGTTATCCCTTACATGCCCTGCCTCCAGTCCACTTACCGATATCTGAACAAGAGAGCCTCATTGAAATTGCAACAAGCAGTTCTGTGAAAATTGAATTTAAATCAGAAGCCACTGCTAGATTTTTGAATTGAGCTGCGCTCAGAGTTTCTTGCCTTGGCAAATCGCGCTGTTAAGACACTGATGCCCTTTGCTACCACGTGCCTATTATTAGATTATTATCTGTGCATTGGTCCTATAAGAGCTCTCTGTCACTTCCCACAGGCCGGTTTGTGACAAAAACAAATTATTATGTTTAATAAATCTATTGTATAGTGTGTGTGTGTGTGGCATGCTTACAATTGATGGAGAAAAAAAAACTTTTGAGAGTGTGCTGACCCTGGTGCTAGACCGCAGCTGGAGGTTGAATGTTTGAAGGGGTACGGGACTATAAAACGTTTGGGTACCACTGATCTATATCATTGACAAACATGCAGAATAGCAGAATTACTATTGGATGCAGCAGACTAACCATGTTGATTATAATTAGATAAGAAGGACCTGGAGTTTTTCCTGACTAGGTGACCTGACCAGGAGAGACGCCTGGCCCTAGCGATGTGCTGTAGTCTTACCTGCAGACAGTGAAGCAGAGGGCCCCGCTGGCCCCGGCCCCCAGCAAGCTGCTCAGCAGGTTGACACTGTGGGCCGGAGACACGGAGAGGGAGAGATAGGGCAGCAGGGACAGAGCCAGCCAGGCTAAGAGGGTGAAGACTGGGTATCCCGGGGGGTGAGCCACCTGCACCAACAGAGAGAGAGAGAGAGAGGACAGTAACCGGGGGAGGGATGATGAGGAGAGCGACAGGAGGGAGCCCACTATCCTGAGGACATCAGTGTATAGGTAGAAGTTTTTCCTGGCCCATTCAGGAAATACTCCTGGCCCAGGATATCAGGCTAATGCGTTTGAGGAGTGGGAAATGTTTAAATAAGTGTGGTGGAACTATACAGAGTGGGGGTACGGGGCTGAGGCAGGATGAAAGGGAGAGGTGGTAGCAGGGTAATGAAAGCCTGTCATTTTAATTAGCCTCACTTCCACCAGTGCTGCACCTGAGTGCCCCAGGGGGAGTGGTGGTGGAAGTGAAGGGATGGAGTGGTAGGCCTAGACAGCCATACTGTTGCTGTGTCCTGACCGCTGACTGACTGACTCTGCTCTGAGAGGGCCTCCCAACCCTCTTTTGTCTCTCTACACAAACCATTCCTCCTCCTCTTCCTCCCTTCATCACTTCCCAAGGACAAGGCAACTCTCTGGGGTCCGTGCTGCAGCACGTGGTGCACACCAGCCCCCCAAATCCCCTCAGAGCCGCAGACACTCTCACCCAGGGGATCCCAGAAATCACTGCAATTAGCCGCTAAGTCTCCTCCAGGCCGATAAGGGCTCAGTCATTACACACAGACTCCTTCCCTGACACAGATAAGGCTGGGTCAGCCGTAGAGCAGGGGCAGCCCTTCAAATGGAGCCGCCACTGAGAGGTGAGAGAGTGATTGCACCACCAATCATCACGGACACGGCCGAGGCTCACTGGATCCCTGGGTATGTCCACAACAACCAGCCTCAGCTAGGTCTGAGGAGAGTGGGGAGAGACTGGAGGAGCGAGGGCGGTCAAAGGGAGGTCAAATGGAAAGACAGAAGGAGAAGAAATGTGGGCGGTAAAAAGGCACAGAGAAGGGGTAGGAGCCCAAGAGAGAGAGAGAGAGAGAGAGAGAGAGAGAGAAAAGAAAAAGAAGGGGTGAAGGGAGACAGTGAAAATTCCCAGTTTGATAAACAGATGGGTGGGTCAGACAGGCAGGCAGCACCACACAGGTGAACATGAGGTGGAGGTAGGAAAGACGGGATGTGGGGGCAAATCCAGATGGACCGGCTCATAGTTAAAGAGCTAAAGGACAGCGGAGGGACACCAAGGCCACTGGGAGCTGTGGGGAGAGAGAGCTCCAGAGCTCAGGGGATCAGAGGGGAGGGCCGGCGTTCCCGGGCCCAGGGAGGACCTCCGAACACTGGGGAGGCCTGACACGCAGGCCACACGGACTGCGGCACTAACGGCAGGATTACTGGCATAGTGACACCGACACAGCCTCCCTAAAAGGATCACAGCAGCGTAATAAACTTTATTAAATAATACAACTTATTATAACTGTTAACCCGATTTAGTTCATTCTTCCCAGCTTACACACACACACACAAAAAAGATATAATGAGCCTTATACCATACATAAGGCAGAGGCTAAGAAAGCCATCGCCTTACCATTGACTTTAATTGGATTTGAAAAACGGGTTGCAAATTATAGCATTCTCTACTTCCAACTTAGTCAAATAAGTGTATAGAAAAGAAGGGAAAAACCTGTGGACTGAAAGTAAATGAATCTGCTTTCTGCCCATGCTTAATTAAACTTCCGTAATGCTTAAAGGAGTTAATGAGTGAATTGATTAAACAATACGGCTAACGCTTACCCCCAGCTCACAAGCAGCGGTGATCAGCTCTCCTGTGGAAGACAATAGGGGAGGAAATTAATGTAAACCCAATAATTATTATTAAGAGACAAGTCTGCTCCAAAGTTTTCCCAAATCAAATACTTGCACTGGGGTTTTGCATTAATTTGCCTGGAACAAAACCTGCAAATCTTCCCAGTGTGACATTTCCTAAGCGGCACGCTCATTCTCTTCCTCTCTCGATTCTCCCCCCTACACACATGCACACACGCACACACAGCAAAACTACTCCCATCTCCGCCACACACACACACACCATAACACTTCCTCCCCAATGCTTCGCCACACAGGCAAACACGTAGGCTGATCTGAGAGTATCGCTCCTGTTCCAAACCTCCCCATGCACCAGGTCCCTTCTCTTTCGTCTTTCCATCCCTTTCTCTCTGTTCACACACTCCCAGCCTCTCCTTTGGTCCAGAGAGGACACAGAGATGGAGGCAGTGTTGGTGACAATGAGAGCATGATGAGGTAAGCTTAAGGACACAGGAGCTGGTTGCAAGGTTTATGACTGTCTCTACCTCTGTGTGGGGTGCAGCATAAAATGCATTCATCCCCCTAAACGCTATTTCAGGATGCATCAGATCATTTTGGGCACAAAACCATTTGTGCCAGAATCTATCCAATGCGTTTCCAATTACACAGATTTTTCACTCAATGTTTGCATCTCCCACTCATGAAAATTGAAATTTTGTTCAGATTAAATGTAATTGATAAATGCGTGTGCCCTACACAACACCCTCTGCTGGCCGAATATAGATAAATCAGATATTGTTTTCTCTGGGGTACAATTCAATTGCAATATTTTTCTACATAAAAACAGATTAAGAAATGAGAATTGTAGTTTTTGCATCAAGGTTTTGTATGAAATATAACTTGACTGATACATTTGTGTATAAGAAAGTCTTTGCAAATATGCCTATATAATTGTACTGATGGTGTTACATGTGGTCAATTTGCAATAAATGTAGGCTATATAGTTGGAAATGGTTCTTCTAGCTCTGTGCTATAATTAATGTTTGGCCATATTGACTGAATTAAAATACATTTTTCAGTTGAGAAATATGATTTTTATAAATATCAGTAACACACATAAACATAGAAAATGACTGTAGAATTGCAAGAACTGAGGTTTTGATGCAATACCAAAATGACAGAACATTGCAGTATAATTTCAAACAGTTGGCCGACCTGCCTCTATTTTCTGCATTTAACCTCTGTGATACAGTGCATTATCATGTTGGACTTTCTGGCGCATGAAGTGCCCTCACTCTTATCAGTTTAATAGGCCATGAAACCCGAAACCTCTTCAATTGCACAGCTCAAATGTTTCCATTGGTCCATTTCACCTGGCATGAGAACTACCTGTCATCATTTATCATCACTCTGTCTCATCTTCCATTTCACACTACATATTGTACACACCAACATACAATTGTAAATAATATAGGGCCACAACATCAGAGTGGCAGAGGCACAGAGATACAGCAGTGCTGTGGTCCCATTACTAAAATGGGAAAATATATGAGTCGACAGGGTAGCAGCGTGGACGCCAAGAGTCTTTGTTATAGCAGAGCACAGGCACCCACACCAGCCTTCCCATAATCCCTGTCACTTCCACACACCACATTCCTAGACAACAGCGTTCCCGCAGGGTGTGCTCAAGCCTCTCTGGGGCGCATCACACCTAAAGAGATTAGAACATGGAAACGGAGACCTGGAGAATTGGGAAAGGGTGTTCAGCTGGCACTATCGGAGCGGGCATCCTGCACCGTCCCTAAACGCTGTGGAGAAGGGTCTGGACGTTTTTTCAAAGGCCCAGGCCTCTCGGCAGCATCACAACCAGCAGGGCTACTCGGGGCTTTTCTCCTGTACTCTCCCCTACTCCCCCATATCTGGCCCAGGCTTTTCAAATGGTTCCATCTTGCAAAATGCAGTTTCAATGTATTTCCCCTTTGCAGAATGTATGCCAGAACAACACAAACCTAGTGAGCAAAGCATTCATGCCCCCAAATCCACTTTCACTGTAGCTGAACCTACACTATATATACACAATAGTATGTGGACACCCCCTTTAAATCAGTGGATTTAACTTTTTCAGCCACACACAGCTGACAGGTGTATAAAAATCGAGCACACAGCCTCCATAGACAACATTGGCAGTAGAATGGCCTTACTAAAGAGCTCTGACTTTCAACGTGGCACCTTTCCATCAAGTCAGTTTGTCAAATTTCTGCCCTGCTAGAGCTGCCCGGTCAACTGTAAGTGCTGTTATTGTGAAGTGGAAATGTCAAGGATCAACAACAGCAGCTCAGCCGCGAAGTGGTAGGCCACACAAGCTCACAGAATGAGACCGCCGAGTGCTGAAGCATCTGTCCTCAGTTGAAACACTCACTATAGAGTTCCAAACTGCCTCTGGAACGTCAGCACAAGAACTGTTCATCGGGGAATTCATGAAATGGGTTTCCATGGCCGAGCAGCCGCACACAAACCTAAGATCGCCATGCACAGTGTGGTGTAAAGCTCGCCACCATTGGACTCTTGAGCAGTGGAATAGCATTCTCTGGAGTGATAAATCACGCTTCACCATCTGGCAGTCTGATGAACGAATCTAGGTTTGCAGGATGCCAGGAGAAAGCTACCTGACCCAATGCATAGTGCCGACTGTAAAGTTTGGTGGAGGAGGAATAATGGTCTGGGGCTACTTTCACGGTTCAGGCTAGGCCCCTTACTTCCAGCATACAATGACATTCTAGACGATTCTGTGCTTTCAACATTGTAACAACAGTTTGGGGAAGGCCCTTTCCTGTTTCAGCATGACAATGCCCCTGTGCACAAAGAGAGGTCCATACAGAAATGGTTTGTTGAGATCGGTGTCAAAGATCTTGACTGGCCTGCACAGAGCCCTGACCTCAACCCCATCGAACACCTTTGGGATGAATTGTAACGCTGACTGTGAGCCAGGCCTAATCACCCAACATCAGTCTCTGACATCCTAACATGCTGACCAGACCCGATACATCGGGTGCACTGCAAATTAAATTTAGAAATCCATGTTATTCAATTGTTGCACCCACACTGCTCCAGAGCCAACAAGCGTCTGCTACACCAAGGGCTAAAATATAACTCATTCCTATTTCTGACGAAGAACGCGCTGAAAGTCCCGCCTCTCCCATCTCCTCATTGGTTTATAGTATCAGGTACCCACGTGCCATCTCCTCATTGGTTATACCCACGTGGGTGTGACTGAAAGACGAACTGTTTTGCCTGTAGTTGTGGTAATTCAATGAACGTTTAGATGCTATCACCATATAAATTAAATGATGAAAAAGCCTGGAAGGAGGAGAGATGACTAGAAACGATTCGGTTGGACGTTTTTTGTCGGAGTAGAGGTCCTTGTGCATTTCAGGTAAAATAACAACTCAATATTTATATCCCAGGACAAATTAGCTAGCAACAGCAAGCTAGCTAAATAGGACAAATTAACGTTAGCTAGCAATTGCAAGCTAACTAGCTAAATTGCCATACATGTTTAATGATTTTCAACCTGTCCCCAAATTAATGTCATTGGTTCAGAGTAAAATAAATGTATGCACGATAGCGCACGCGCGCAGCCGGTTTGGGTTCCGTGTAATGCTCTTGTGGCTGAATGAGAACAAGTTCCTGCAGCAATGTTCCAACATCTAGTGTAAAGTCTTCCCAGAAGAGTGGAGGCTGGAATAGCAGGAAAGATGTTTGACGAGCAGGTGTCCACATTTTTTATCATGTAGTGTACATACGGGTATGATATTTCTAAGCACAGTTTGTAGCCTACTTACACAGGCCATTACTTCATGAAATGCATTAAATGAATGTTGTCAAAAATCATAATAAAAAGATTTAGTATGGAAATTTGTTACCATGGGTCAAGAGTAGCTGCAATTATCCCTGCAACAACATATAAACTAAAGATTACCTACACTAAATAACCATTGCTCTCTGCAATAACAAGGCATATAAATGAGGCATTTCTTATTTTAGTAACTACTGTACATCAAAAGTGAATGTTAAACTTAGTAAACTACTAGCCAACACAAAACCGTTTTTCTTAAAGAGAAACATTTGGATCTTGTTCTTATTGAGAGATTTTTGAAGGAAATGCAGTTTCTCTTTAGGAAATAAACCCACATTATGTTAATAACAATGCAAATGGTGGAGGAGAGGAGACTTTTGACACTAAAGCCTGACAAAAGTACTGTGGCAGATGTGAATGTCAGTCTCCCATCCATGGTTATCTATGAATCAGTAATCCTGACACTGGAGTAATTCCCTGTCTCCGTCTGCAGGCAAGCAGAGACACACCACTACCTGCTGAATACATTACTAAACAACTTTAAAACGCAGTTCATTGTCATAATTTGAATGAAAATTTTACTTTATCACTAAATAAATGTGCACTGCCAATCTTCACTTTATGCCAAAATAATCTCCTCTGATAGGAAGAGACAGAGGAAGCACATGAGAAACAAAACAATGTTCTGACCACAAATAGTGGAAACATTTCACATTTTGTTAAGTAGGCCTATAAAACTACATACAATTTTACTATTTGTTTGTGATGGTTAAAAAGACAATCTATAAGAGACTGAGTGTGCACAATATATACTAAACAAATAGAAGAATATTAGCAAATGTTATCAAATAAGCCTATAGAACTGCATAGATGTTTACTGTATGTTCGCAGGACACATGAAAACAAACAGTCAGCACCATGGACAGTACAGTACAAACTAAAACAAAGGACTTGATGGCTTATTCAACACCAATGCCACTGAACAGAGCTGTATCCAGGCACCTCATATAATGAGAAGATTCAATGCACTGGAATGTCACCACCAGAAAAGTGTGCACTGAATATAATATAAACGTTTTTGGATGTAACGGAGTAACAAGTTATATATGGGTAAGTAGAGAACATTTTGAATGTAAAGAGTATGGAACTGACATTAGCTACTTCTGCATGCACACTGAAAAGGTGTATGCAAAAGTTATTTGCTCACAAACCATGATATACTGTGATTAAATGGTATCCTTAACAAGAGCAATGCTACCAGACCCGTATCATAGTACCTGTATGATTAGTCAGATCACCGGTAGGTGAGACGTCACCACCAGTCACTCGTCATAAACCATACACGATTGGCTGCCTGACAAGCTCATAAGCTTTACCTGAGTCTCCACCGGGGACAGCCTTCTGTGTGCAGGGCAGGTAAAGCGCTGCGACAAAGGCGACAGTGGCGCCAGTCAGCACCCAGCTTCTCTGCTCCACCACCATGGCTAGTTGGCTAGTTAGCTAGATAGAGGGGAAAAAACACGAATTGATAGCTAGCTTGCATGCACAATTAGCTGGAAAGCTAAGCTAGCACTGAAACAATGAGTAGCTAGCTAGCGCTAGGTTTCAATGCTAACACCCCAACGCCTATTTACAAATGTTTTTTCGTTGTTGTGCCAAAGTAACGTTAGCTATTCTAATTCTAAAGCACAGCCTAGCTAACGTAGCCTAGCCAGCTACGGTAGCTAGCTAGCCTATTCATTGAAAGTAATGTCCAAGATACTGGTAACTACTCCAGACCCATGCCATGCGCATTCTATTTCTCTGCTACAAAGACGCGACATTCATATTGACTCGTGCATATTAGGTATTATTGATTAAACGTCTTACTGTAAGAAACCAATCAATAGCTAGCTTCCAAAAATACTTGCATGGTCCACAACAGGTTATTCCGTATAAAGTTCAAATGACAATAGTCACACTGCTGATTTCACTTCCTGGTCTGCCCATCAGCAGCATTCTCCAAGGGACAGGGGGACAACCAGAGGGAACTGCAGTATTGACAGATGGTAGATTTGGGGAGAAAAAAATGGGTTAGGGTAGTCTAGGTCACATCCAACAAGAGGGAATAGAGTGCATGTGTGATACCCTATACTTTTACCAGAGCCTGCTACTAGTAATCCTGTTAAAATGTCTGAACATTTGGCAAACACACACAAACATCCACATCTTGCACATCTATTTGAAAATGTAACATTTGCCTGCTCTTTTTGAGATTGATTGACAGGCATCATTATGATATCATCTGATACTTCATCCCGACCTATGGTCATCATAAGGCTCCATAAAATGTTTTTGGGTTGAACGTTGAATATGTTTGTAACCTAAGTGTTTTAAAGTGATTATGGAAGGATAGAGCAAGATTAAATTGCCCTGTAACTTGCTCAATATGCTGAGAAAAACCTAAGGGGACCATGACTTCTGTCATTTTTTTGTTGTATCTTCTAACCTGATTTTGAGTGTGTAATCACATGCTCAATGATGGACTACGCTGTATCAGCCAGAGGAGGAAGTACAATGCATTACAAGGGAGCCAATACACTGGGCCAGCTTAAGAATGTTGACAAACCAGGTAAACTTAAACTCAAACATAGCCAGCTGCCTTATTGGATTTGGAGTCTTTTGAAAGAGGCTATACGCCACGGTCATCCTGTGAGGTGTTAGGGAATTACTGAAGGGAGCTGCGTTTGTTTTGGTTCCTGATTGGGTGTGTTGATGCAGTCAGTCAAGCTGGAAAGGGCTCTAGGTTCTTGTATATGATGGAGAGAGGAGAGATTAGCATCCTATATGAATAACACTTAACATACAGCAGATGATCATGTCAACATCTCAGATCAAATAATATTTTCACTGGTGTAGAATGTAGATGGTGCAGATATTCTTGTTTCAAAAGCTCTACAAATCTGTCCATAAAATGTACTAAAATTATTAAAGTGTTTGGTTCGCTTTAGGCATTAAATCATGACTGGAGAGGGAAGTGTCGACACATAATTGTGGGGACACATTTATATACTTCTCCTTTCTCTTGTGTTTTATAGCTGCATAGATTAATTATTCTATAAGTCCAGCTACATCACAGTACATGTTCAAATGTGGGCTAATGTGCAATTATACTGAAATGAGGTGTACATGCACCCCTAAATGTCTCACAAGTGTCCACATTCCCAAGTTGAAGGGTTACCCTAGTAAAGAAATTGCCCTCTTGAACTGATAATAATCACACTATATCATAAATGGGTCTGATCCCTCAGTAAATTGAGCCCTTGGCGAGGTGGAGTGGTGTCAGCACCTAAAGAACTCAGAGATGGTTCTCTAATCCTCTCTCCCCTCTCACCAACACCCGTACTGTCTAATCAGTCTTAAACACACACACACACACACTCACACTCACATCCAGCATATATACACACACCAGCACTCACCCTTCTTCACTCTCAGCTCAGCCATCTCTTCACTGTAATGTCACTCTTAATCCACGCTTGGTTATCCGCTGGGCTGCAGCGCTGGCAGAGGGATATGAGGAGGGAGAAGGGGGAAGTTGGAGTGTTCCATTACTCTCACAAATCCCGGCACATAGAAAAGGAGGATTTACGACAGGCCTTATAGATGCACAGATGCACCGTGGTGTATTTAGCATACACACAGATTCAAGTTCTCCCCCAAACAACCGAACAAGAGGGTTGTCAACGGAGGAATCCTCCAAGGGGATCGTTGGACAATACAGAACAGTTGCTACTCTGTATTTCCCTTTTTTGAGCTTGAAACATGTTTCATTAGTTAGTTTAAAATGCCTTTCTTGGCCAGGAAACCCAGATTGGACCACCAGCCACCACAACAACTCACCTTTCTATTTGTCTCATGCTGCATTTCTGAACTTTGTAGACAGCCCATGCTAGGCTGCTACTGTAGCTACAAACTCAACTGCCTGCACAAAGTACAGAGGCATGTCTGTACTGTATGTGGCAGGCTGGCAGGCCACATTAGTGACACAGAACTCATCACAGAGCCTGAGGGATTATACAGCAGCCACAGCCCCCTCCCTGTCCCTCCCCCCCATGCTTGCTGAAAATGTAAGACTTTTTTTATTGACAGCTTGTCCAACGATGGGAATTACCCACATGGGTGAATCCCCGGTTCCATATGGCGCCAAGCTATTAGCAAATAATACTAATCTGTAATGGCTGTGGTATTACGTTCATTATCTTTGCAGTTAGCCTATGTGTACAGAAAGAAATTAATGTGTTAGCAATGGTGATTTGTAAAGTGCAGTGATAGGGTAAGGGCATCCATCATAAATGGTAGTGTCACGCCCTGACCTTAGAGAGACGGTTTATTTCTCTATTTGGTTAGGTCAGGGTGTGATGTGGGGTGGGCATTCTATGTTTTGTTTTCTATGTTTCTTTATTTCTATGTTTTGGCCGGGTATGGTTCTCAATCAGGGACAGCTGTCTATCGTTGTCTCTGATTGGGAATCATACTTAGGTAGCCCTTTTTCCCTCCTTTCAGTGTGGGTAGTTAACTTTGTTAGAGGCATCATAGCCCTGTTAAGCTTCACGGTCGTCTTGTTTATTGTTGACGACATTGATCTAATAAAAGGAATATGTACGCTCACCACGCTGCACCTTGGTCCACTTCTTAAGACGCCCGTGACAGGTAGTGGGGGTTGGGGGCCTTAGATAAAGTAGGCTAGCTAGCCGGTTAATGTCTGACATCTGTCTCTACTGTAATTCTCTCCCTGCCCTTGTAAAGAGTGAAGCCCACCATAATATCCACACCATACTTGTATGTCTTACATTGACAAATACACATACAGAGCGCATATACACACACACTCATGCAAAGAAGTGGCTACTCAAATATATCTATTTGGTCTGATTTCTCTCTGACTGTGATTTACTATATCTATTTTAATCTTACCTTAAGCATCCTGCAAACCCTGTGTAATCCACAAAAGCCCCTGTGAAATATGCTTCACAGTCATAATAGAATTGTTTGTCCTCCCGCCACACAGTTGCACACACAGACTGACACTATCCACACTGTGTATATCCATAGAGATCAAATGCAAACAAGCAGAAAGTCGGCCTCATACTTTGCTGCTTTTATATAGCACCCTGAACGTAGTGATCACGTACACAACACAAAAGCTGCACAGGGACTACACCAGAGAAACTCCTCTTTTATGATCCAGAGTCTTTCCTAGTGGGTACTGATAGGTGGTCTAAACACTGCAGGTGGCAAAGCTATTTCAGACAGGATTCTTACTGATGTGGTTGTGATTGAAAAGCTATTTAGCTACCACTCAATGTAAGTCAGTTGACAGGGGAAACAAAATACACAACTGCGTTGGGACCAGTGTCTATCAACTGAATAACAAGGATGTTGTAGACTAAAGCTAACGTTAACCGTTTTCCCTTTGCACCATTTGGTTTAGAAAATGTTCCTAAACTAGACTGCTAGATGGAAAGGATAAACAAATCATAATCAACCTTTTGCACAATGGAACACAATGGGGTTGGGAGAACAGAGGACAACAAAGTGAGTCCTTGTTCCAATCGCCCAGAGCAGTACACCTAATGGAGACCAATTAAAATTTGAGGATTCAATTTTGCAAAACAACAGGAACCTGAAGATAAATCTTGTATCTTGGTTTGCAGTGAAGGCCACTACCTCACTTTGGTTTCTATCATGTTTGTTGTGGCATTTCAGAAAAGCAGCTGGCTACTGACAGTTGGTCCAAACTACCCCTCCAACATGGCACTAATCCTACACAATGAAGTTAGAGAGAGGAGTGTGTGTGTGTGTGAGAGAGAGAATGGGAGGAGAGTGAGAATAAAGGAAATAAGATAGTCTATGACTGTGGTGTGAAGAATTTAGAAATAACAGGAGGAGGGAGAGAGACAGCACGTCACAGCATGGTTTCCATGTGGGAGCAATCCACTTACTTAAACTGATAAAGATTTAATTAACACACGACTCCTGCAATTACTCTGTAATTAAAGTAATTTGTCCCCTTGTTGGGATGAGTAGGCTATATGCCACAGCTTCCACAAAATAGGAAATTGGAGAAGGGGGGAGTGACAGAGAAGAGAAAGAAGGGCTAGAGAGAGTGGTAAAATCAGAAGAAGGTCATCTGCCCACAAACAAATGTAGTTGATGACAAACATGCGCAGAGCATGCCCAGCAACAGCACAAAGGTCATAAAGTCAAGGTCTTCTTCACCAGGTTGGGCCTGTTTTGAGTTCCAACAGGCAGAGGTCATTGGGGAGAGTGGGGACAAATGTAACAAGGGACAAATGTGACATTAAACAGTCCTAGAGCAAAATGCAATATTTAACATTCAAACTACACCTGCAGAAGGACTGTTTTTAGGAGGTTGAGTTGAGGAATTAAAACATTATTTCAAATACCCTCTCTACCCTGATTTATTTGCAGAGGTGCTCCACCATGGGCCCCAGGTAAGCGTGGACCTCTGCCTGCCACTATTTCAAGGTAAATGTAACTTCAGTTATAGCTGAATAACGGGTTTGGATAATTAATGAGACGTTTTCTGCGGCAAACAGTGACTAATTGCGCAAGACAGATATAGCCAGCAATTAATAATATTCATCCAACGCTTGCCATGATCCCCTACCGGTTCAATTTGCCGGGAGATTAAAACGACTGCCAAGTTTACTAAATTAAAAAGCGGGGAAACAAACGTGCGTCTTGTTGTGTTTGTGCGTGTGACGATGTGCTCGTGTTGTTGTTACTTCATTTAAAGCGAGGGGGGATAACCCTATCTCTTATTTACAGACGATGATCTGCATATTATTTGCCTTGGTAGCACGCTGGGACATAGGTAAATATCACAGCCTTCAAGTCGCCAGCTAAGGTGTCCTATTGATAGCTTTGCGTGCAGCCTCCAGCCACCTGTGGCATTTCGCATGCCAGTTCACCGGGTCTTGGACAGAAAATAGATGAGGAGACAAAGATAAATTACGGTTACACGGTTCAGACACAGCAAGAGATATGCCGTCTCCTGCTAGGATAATAAGGTTTACATGACAATATAGCTGAATGGCAATACATTGCATATGCTGTCCCTCACCATGCCACATGGTCATATTCTAAACCATTTAAGTAAGGCCTAGCATTTTCCTGCTCTCCCCTACTATTTGATTATTGTCCACCACCACCTATTTTCCTCCTAAATATGTAGCAGTGCTATCAATTGATATCTTGTTTACTCACATTTTCAATAATAAGATGGATATTATCAAGTTAATTTGAGTGGTTTTGTAATGGACTGCAAATGATAATTCATGATACCCACACCATCCTCCCAGTATCATTACCCACCATTCACTGAGGTTGACATCTGATCTTGTGACATCTGATCTTGTTACATCTGCTCCTGTCACGCCCTCTACTGCTCATCCTGTGTCTCCTTGACCTGCCACCACTCCCCCAGTGCTCTCTCCCTCTGTGTGTGTGATTGTGTGGGCAGAGACAGGTGTGCTGGAGTCAGAACAGATCCCCACCAGCTGCAACCTGTTCCATAATCAAGACCTCTACAAACACTCAGTCCTGCCACTTCCACACTGCCAGATTGTAATCTCTGCTCAGTCAGTCTGTTTCTAGCTATTTAGATCCTGTTGTGCCCGTTTTCCTTGCCTGACACGGTTTTCCTCTCCGCTACAGTTCTGCCCGCTCTGACTCTGGTCCCTGTCTCCAGTCCCACGTCTCATCATCCTGCTACTCTGCCCTGGATTCCCCACTCTACTGCTCCCTTGGATTCCCCTCCGGACCTGCTTACCCTGTCCCCACACCTCTCGCTCCAGCCTCATCCTCCGCACCTGGTTTCCTGCAACCCGTCTGAGCTTCCACTGGCCTGCACTCCATCTTCCCCCTGCGTTTCAATAAATACCTTGGTTACTTCATCCCAGTCTCCTCGTCTGAGTCTGCTCTTGGGTTTCCCTGTTCCACTCTGTGTAACAAATCTCCTCACCTACTGCCAGCTTCCCATCTACACACCTGTCCAACAGCTGTTAAAACACACCACTCCCTACTCAAACACTGTTCACCTCATAACTTCAAAATATGTTTTGGTGCAACATAAAAGGGAGGAGTGATGTAGTCATGGTTATCAGAAGGGAGACGACAAAGACTCAGAAGTTTGTTCTGGGTTCAATCTCCTTCCTTGGGCATCTGTATCTCCCCTTCCTTGGGTGCATGTGTCTTTGGCTGATAGGACATGTATCCTGCTTCTGTCTTTGATCCTGCAGGTACGGGCTTCTAGTGAAGGCAGGCATCCTGACAGTCTGTCAGTGGGCTGAAATAATCACACACATTGTGTCTACCTTTCTCTGTTTGTGATGCGCTCTTGATGTACCGCTCCGCAATGGCATACATGCTGTGAAGCCTCCAGAGCACAGTAGCACTAAGCGCCACACTTCGAGGGCCGGTCTACAAATGGGTTACATATGTCCATCTTGATGGGAAATGCTTAAACATTGTACCATCACTCCCACCCAAAATTCTGCTGTATTATTACCTAAAGACTATACCATAGCAATGCTGTTTAGGTGAATAATGTTAGTAATGTTGACATTTAGCATACACAAAAAATGAATAATATCTTGGCAAATGTTACATTTTTGTACTTGGTTACAAACCTGATAACTATTTTCATGCTTGAGTCTTGGGCTCCCAAGTGGCGCAGCGGTCTAAGGCACTGCATCTCAGTGCAAGAGGCATCACTATAGTACCTGGATCGAATCCATGCTGCATTACATCTGGCCGTGATTGGGAGTCCCACATTTGGCCCAGTGTTGCCGGAGTAGACTGTCATTTTAAATAGGAATTTGTTATTAACTGACTTGCCTAGTTAAATAAAGGTTACGTTTTTTTTTATGCCTGCAGCCTGATCCCTTTAACGTGCTGCTGCTGCAGTATGTATGTGATCTGCATTAAGGTTAATTTGCACTTTGAATTTGTGAAGTTAACATTAAAATAGAGTATAGGAATTAAGGGAAGGTCACATTCACTGCTCTTGAAGTTCTGTGTTTTAAAAATGTTTCTTTCCTGTGTCAAGTGCTGATAAAATAAACTTTATCACTATTACCCATAGTAAATGTGTATTAAAGTCACATAAACATTTAGAAACTGGACCTGTGTCAGTGTCATTTATTTGCATAACCCTGCCCTGCTTAAAGCAGTGCAGCCAACCAGTGATCTCCAAATTAACATTCTCTCACCAGTGTCTTTGCTGTCATTCAGAAAAACAGGTGAGGGTGCAGACACACAAACCCCTCTGAACATCGACAGGATTAATGTTAATTAGGAGGCACGGCATCCCACTGTTCCATCCTCATCCGCAAAATGACTAAATGACATGTTATCTATTTAAATCCTTTTGTGTGCCCTTAGTTTAGAGGGGAGCAAGTGGTATATGATGAAAAATGTTGCTGTCTTTGTACAGTATTTCTACATGAACAGATCCACTAAAGCATGTGGACTCCGCTTCAAATGAGTGGATTCGGCTATTTCAGCCACATAGAATCGAGCATACAGCCATGCAATCTCCATAGTCAAACATGACTTTCAACCTGGCACTGTCATAGGATGCCACCTTTCCAGCAAGTCAGTTAGTCCAATTTCTGCCCTGCTAGAGCTGCCCTGGTCAACTGTACGTGCTGTTATTGTGGAAACATCTAGGAGCAACAACGACTAAAAATCGTCTGTCCTCAGTTGCAACACTTACTACCAAGTTCCAAACGGCCTCTGGAAGCAACATCAGTACAATAATAGCTTCATGAAATGGGTTTCCATGGCTGAGCAGGCTCACACAAGCCTAAAATCACCATGCGCAATGCCAAGCTTCGGCTGGAGTGGTGTAAAGCTCGTCGTTCTCTGCGTTCTCTGAAGTGAAAATCACACATCATCATCTGGCAGTCCAACGAGACAAATCTGGGTTTAGCGGATGCCAGGAGAACGTTACCTGCCCCAATACAATGTGAACTGTAAAGTTTGGTGGCGGAGGAATAATGTACAGAGGCTGTTTTTCATGATTTGGGCTAAGATCCTTAGTTCCAGTGAATGGAAATATTAATGCTATAGCATACAATGACTTTCTATACGATTCTGTGCTTCCAACCTTGTGGCAACAGTTTAAGTAAGACCCTTTCCTGTTTCAGCAATGCCCCCATGTAAAAAGCACAGTCCATACAGATATGGTTACTCGAGATCGGTGTGGAAGAATTTGACTGGCCTGCACAGAGCCCTGACCTCAACCCCATCGAAAACCTTTGAGATGAATTGGAACGCCGACTGTGTGCACGACCTCACTAATGCTCCTGGCTGAATGGAAGGAGGTCCCTGATACAATGTTACAACATCTAGTGGAAAGCCCTCTCAGCAGAGTGGAGGCTGTTATAGCAGCAAAGGGGGGACCAACTTGGAATGAGATGTTCGATGAGGTGTCTGCATACTTTTGCTCATGTAGTGCAGCTAGCCATATAGAAATCGGTGGTATTTGAAGCCGTTATTAGGTGTAATGCTGTTGATTGGTGACTATGACCTGAACATGTATTGGTTTGACATCCATACAAGCACATACTTTTGGCCAAGTAGTGTAATTATTCTACAAAGTAAAGAAGACTCTGAATGAACTCTCAGGAGTCCATCTTTTTCACTAGTATAGCTAAATGGAACACTAATCACTTTAAATGTTTACATACTGTTTTACTCATTTCATATGTATATACTGTATTCTAGTCAATGCCATCTATTGCTGTATATATATACATACACACAAAATTTTATCCTACAGGTATACTAAATATTATATCCACATACTGTCCATACATTGTTCCTGGACCCCAGGAAGAGTAGCTGCTGCCTTGGCATTCTGTGCATATTGTTAGATATTAGTGCACTGTTGGAGCTAGAAACACAAGCATGACTCTTAACCCGCATTAACATGTGCCTTCTGTGTCTTGTTATTCATAATGCAATAAATGGCTGCCTTTATTCCGGCCCCTTCATCGGTCATCCATTGCTGCCAGGTTTCCACTAGATAGCAAAGTCCAAATTGGCTATATTGTAAAAATTCATGAAAACTAAATAGAGCTTTTTGGTTTTAAGGTTAGCAGTGTGGTTAAGGTTGATTTGAATTAAAATCACATTTTAAGAAGATAAATTGTAGAAATAGGCAAGGCTTATGACTTTGTGGCTGTGGTAATTAGAGACGACCCTGCTGCCATGTGTTGTGTGTTCAATGTTTCCCCTGGGCATCATTTGCATCTTACAGGACACTGGGTAGCAGTATGCCCATAGTTGAGGAAATAGTGTCCTCTAGTGGTTTGTACAGTGTTCTGCATAAACAGAGGAAAGGGTCAGAAAATGTTCCCATTTTGCCATTATTTACAGTAAAAAACAAGGCCTATACCAACTTGATACTATTACCATGTTGAAACAAGGATAGTATCAGAAAATGTTGCTGATGGGCTTTTCTGTATGCTAAAAAAAATTAGAATAGGCTGCCACTGATTAGATGACACGTAAAAAGTTACCAGATAAAAATATCTTATCTTAAATTGTGCCTCTTTGATAGAGCCAACTTTATCAACATTTGAGAATGAAGATGGTTAATGTTTGTAATGAGGAATGATGCAACATGTCAGCAACTATGATGAAAGATGGCCTCAGTGAAGTGCAGTAATACCAGTTCTCCTGTGAGGGAGCTAGAGACTCAGCCAGGGCATCTCAGGCTACTTATGTCCAAAATAATCCTTGGCCTGCTGTCACTCAGAACTGGAACCTCCTTCCGCTAGTGTTTTAACATAGTCACCATTCTGTAAAAATACATCTGCTTACCTTTGCAAAGCCTGTCTTAACGTAGACGTGTTCCTGAGTATTATCTTTCAGAAGGCTTTGGGAGCCTTAACGTAAGCCTCACTCTTTACAGTAGAAGTGATTTTGATAGATATCGGCAATAGACATTTACATGTGATTATCAGTTGACTCATACTGTTGTAGAATTTCTAATGTATATTTCCCTGGCAGGGGAAACACCTAAAATCACGAGGTTCACCCAGTGTGATGCTTTACAAAACTAAAAACTAAACGTATGGAGAGTCCCTACACAGAACTGAAACCAAACAAAGACAAGCAACATTTGTTTTTAAACAAATTGTTTATTTTTGCAAGTAGGTATTGGGAGCATCAGTGCGAGCTATGACCTGTGTACAGGGTTAGGAGACGAAATACACTGAACAGGCCCTTAGGTGAACAACAGAACCCCTCCCAAATGTTCAAGGAGGAAGGTTGGTGTCAGGCAGGTACATTACAGCTGTTCCAGAGCAAGTCTATCTACTTACTGTCAGCACTGACTGGGCACTGTGGGAGGAATGCTACTGTGAGACGCTCCTCCTTTACCCTGCTACTCGTTGCTAATTGGAAGTTACAAACAACGCCATTGAATGACCACCTGTTATGGTCTCACATCTGTCCGACTGCTTCTGGCTTCATACTACCAAGGTCATGTTTTTACCCTCCACAGAGCGTACCTCACATCTGGAGGGGAACCTCTGCAGTCCACCAACAAGGAAGAGGACAGGACACCACATCTGTAGTGTTCCTGTGTGCATAGTAGACATGTGACTTTGTTATTTGGCTTCTCAGTGTAGCTGAAAATAATAACTTGTGACCATCTCTTCAAACTTGTTGATTCATTATGCAACTTGTAGAAAGCCATGGTAAGAACATTGCTAACATGTCACTATCATGATGCTCACTGTCATAACCATGATGAAGCTAAGATGGTCATTTGTATATAGAGTTGAGCTTCACTCTACATATGGGCAGAGTCAAACTAGCCACAATCTAAGAACAGTCCACATATTTGTTTCCAATTCTTCATTTTCAACTTATTTCGACCTTGTTGTCCAACTTTAAAGTCTGATTTTATCAACACAAGTATTTGACCAACTTGATCCATCTCCACAATTGTATTTGCTAAATTGGGCATTGCACATGATAATATCCTTGTGAGATTGAGTATACTCAAACAGCTTTGGCTGTCATCCAGAACTGTTTTTTTATTCTACAATAGCAGTTTGGTTTTTAGTTTGTTAACAATAACACTTTGGGCTGCAGGAAGCATCACAGAGAAAACTCTTTTGGTAATTGGTATGATCCATGCTGCAGTGACTGTGCCCAGGTTTGGAAGTGTACAAATTATTGGATAAAACCCAGCATTAGATAAAGCTACAAATTCAAAAGTGCACATTGAAAACAGTATTGGAGCGTGGGACAAGGCCAAAGACAGCTCGCAGGTGAGAGTGGATGTGTGAATGAGTGAGTTACACTTCAAAAAGCTAATAACTTGCACTGGAGATGAAGGCCTTACTGATATGAGACACCCAGGTTTTACAGTACATTTAAAAAAAACCTAGCCATTCAGTAAAACAATGGCATAATTAAGGCTAAAGCACCAATGGTGAGGACAATATGTATTTGAATACATTCATTGTCATGGCCCACAAGGTTGAAGCCAGCGGCCTGTTGTTGCCCGTTGTTGGTAACGTCATAAAAAAGAAGGGACTTATGTCTCAGTATGAGCCAGTGTTGGCACATTCAAACACACCCGCGTGATCCAGCCCACATGCACCCAAGTTACAATAGAGAAAAATATATTAACATTTTCATTAGAAAACTGTACAAGGGCCTCAGCGTAGTAAAATAATTCTTAAGAATAAACAGGTGGAAAATAATCAATGTGGGTTACATTTCTTTATAGTATGCACAATTATCTCCCTCCCTTAATTATTATAATTTTTTTTTTATCTAGTAAAAATATTCCCAGAGTTTTACTGGGAGCCCCAGGCACTGGAATACATCTCTGTACAAGAGGAGAGAAAAACACGTTTTCTTTAAAGATCTGTTCCCTGAATTCATGAGCAGAGTTCAGCTCACCTCTGGAAAGGCTAAATGTTCTGGATAGCTTTGCAGATCGGATCAGGGCTGAGGAGCCAATGGGGAGCACTTAACTAGTCATTTATGAACCTCGCTGGCTCGCTCGTCCTCCCAGACAACAGTCCAGCTGTCTTGGCTTTGTGAAAATCATGCACATCAGAATCAGACCGTGAACCCCCACCCAATCTGCTCTTTGTAATCCGTTTGGAGTTTATGACCGATAACATGGGGACAAAATGTACTCCAGCGACCCGTTCTGTAGCCCTTTTACTTGAACTGAGCAGTCATTTTAGCTTGCACAGTCCAGAGAGTTAGCTCAGTTGAAAGCTGATGGCTGGCAGCTGAAGAGTATGTTGGATTTCTGTGGTTGTGCCTTAGGTCCACTGTGCTCCACGTCTCTGTGTACACCACAGTGTTCATCCAGAGGACCAGAAGCCCAAACCAAACACTGTGATGGACCACTGCCTTCAGGCCAATCGCCACTGAAATTTGGAACACACTTGTAGTACACCATCAGCTTTGGGATCTTTACAGTCCGGTGAAGAAAAAAAACTTAAGAGCACTAAATAGTCTGAACAGTTTCACAGCATGTTGGCCCTCCTGCTTTATCCCTTCCCCCAGCCCAAGGTCCCCCAGCTTAGTCGATGGGGCCCTGGAAGATGAGCTTGGCATAGCCCTGAGTGAGGCTGAGCTGGGTGGCACAGAATGGGCATGCGGCGTGGAAGGCGTGGGTGCCATGGGGCAGAGGGATCTCGGCCCAGTACTTTGCAGACTTCTCCGAGCACACGTGTCCGCACGGCACAAAAGCATGTGTGGGGGCGCCCACGTCCACATAGAAGGCGGGCTCGCAGCCCAGCCACAGCGGCACGTACGGGCCCACGGTCCGGCACATGGGGCACTCCCGCTGGGCGTTGGGCTCCTGCTCCGAGCGATGGCCCCAGTTGTGGTAGCCGTGCACATGGCCACAGGCCAGGTAGACCCAGGGCTGCTTGTCCTCCAGGGAGGAGAGGGCGCGGCTGCGCTGCATGCTGGGGAAGGCCAGGGTGTTGAGGCCCACAGGGCACTGGGGCCGTGCTGCGTTGATTTCCTGCCGCAGGGCCTCCAGGTGCTTCTGGGTAGGCGTGTGGAAGAGGCCGTCAGCTGTGCGCCACAGCAGGGTGGCTCCACACAGGTCTACCAAGGATCCGTCCTGCAGCACGTTGCTCTCACACTCCACCTGCAGGGGGCAACACAGCACACACAGCTCTAAACAGTGTACAAAACACTAGGAACGCTTGCTCCCTCCATGACAGACTGAACAGTTGAAAACTATGACCCCTTCTTGATGTTACCTGTTAAATCCACTTCAATAAGTGTAGATGAAGGGGAGGAGAGAGGTTAAAAGGACTTTTAAGCCTTGAGACAAGGATTGTGTATGTGTGCCATTCAGAGGGTAAATTCTCAAGAAAATATTTAAGTGCCTTTGAAAGGGGTATGGTAGTAGGTGCCTGGCACACCGGTTTGAGTGTGTATCACAAGAACCGCAATGCTGCTGGGTTTTTCACGCTCAACAGTTTCCCATGTGTATCAAGAATGGTCCACCACCCAAAGGACATCCAGCAAACTTGACAACTGTGGGAAGCATTGGAGTCAACATGGGCCAGCATTGCTGTTGAACGCTTTTGACATCTTTTTTTTTTTTTGTACAATATATTAATTTGTGGCTTTTGACATCTTGTAGAGTCCATGTCCTGGCAAATTTAGGCTTTTCTGAAGGCAAAGGGTGTTCCTACTGTTTTGTATATTCACTATATTCAGTTAGGAGGGGAGAGACTGGGCTCAACACTAGGGTTTAATATTTTCCCAACAATCTACCAAGTTTCAATAACGGGAATCATTTATATTTATCCCGAGAGTCCTAGGAAATACCGCAAAAATAACTGAAAGCATTTAAAACTAAGATATGGTCACAATGCAGGGTTCTCCCGAAATAAGAGGAGCGCTGCCCCCCAATATGTAAAGATTTCCAAGTAAATTAACCTGATATTTAGTAACTATAGTTACTCTTTGATTGCCAATGACATTGTTGTGAATTTCGAAACAGGCAGTTCATATCTCCGAGCGGTATGTTCCTTAATTAATTCAGCGCATTTCAGCAGTAGGTTATATCTCCACACAGAGCACACCCGGAGTATAGCTTGGTCAAATCATACAAACATTGTCACAGCAGTCTAACAAAAGTCAAATGACCCAAGTTGCTAAACTTGCTAGATAACATCCTTCAACGAATGACAGAATATCTCCTATATGTCAAAATCCAGTTGATTATACAGATAGCAGATCAGCTCATGAATAACAGGGAGATTAGTGTAAATAGTAAGTTATCTTAAGAGACCATATAAATAAAAAAAATCCATATCTACGTTTGTTCACACATTCTCTACCGAAGATCTCAAATGGACAGCAAGTACAAGACAACGCTGAGTAGTGGGGGACATGCTATAGGGGTATTTTGACATGCATAGGCCAGAGACATGCTTTGATAATGCAACCTACGAATCATAGAATAAAGTTACGAATTTTCACGCGACACAGGAGTCAGGACTTTGGGTTTCAGTGGGATTGGAACTTGACAGCAAAACAGACTAGGCTCAGGGACAGAATTATAATTTTTCCTCATGTGTGATAGAGATACCTATGTAGTGAATTGTGCATAGGCCTACAAAATGTGTGACTATCTGAAGAATCACATCATCAGCTCAAGTTATGTTATAGGTTATAACCTACTGTAGGGTTTATTAACGGTCGCATGTGCAGTCCGACAGTGTCAATTATGCATGTGCTTTGAATTTATGGGGACATTGTGTGAAGTAAATGCGCTAGGCTAAAAGCTTCCATGCGACAACCCGTTTGGATAATCTGCTATTCTATTTTTTGCTAATCTGTTGCTGCACATGTTTATTTTGTGGAATTGCATTAGTGCAACATTGTATGATAAAATGACAGGACCTGGGAAATTATTCCCGGGACAGTCCAGGGATCCCAGTAACCCATGGGTGAGAGCACAAAGTATAGGGAAACTAAGTTAAGAGAATGCTACCTAAAACATCTGCTTCCTATATAAAAGTTGTATAGTGATCAATTTGGTTTCAGTATAATTGGGTATGGAATTTTATTTGTAAAGATGTAACAGTGTAACAGTTATGATGTTGAATGGCCTGATGTTTGTTAATGGTTCATTCCTAAATGACTGAACAGATTTGGTGAGTGTAATGGTGGAACATCATCAGTGCTACTGACCAGTTTGCCGCGGGTCTGAGCAGAGCGGGTCTCTCTAAGGGTGTAAACATCCCCACACACAGAGATCTCCCTCCATACACCCGGCTTGGACTCCTCTGTGAAACCACCCCTGGGGTGCATCACCAGCACGCCATTGGTCGTCAGCCCGTCCATGTGACCATCCGGGTTCTTCCACTTGGCGGCTTTTTCCTGGGGGTAAAACAGGAGGAAAGTCAGACACACAAACACACTGTAGTGAACATACATAACACTAGTGCTAGTATACATTGTGTACTAATCTAGTTTACTCTGCTTGGAATGCTAGGGATGCATATGCAAACCAGGCTTTAAATCTTAGCAGGAAAACAAGAGGAGAACGAAAAAACATGCTAGTGTTCATTGTCATAAAATAGATACTGTAGAAAGAACATTAAAAAAAAAATATATATATATATAGTAACACTGGATAGGTGCAGTGAAATGTGTTGTTTTACATTAGAAACATTTGTATCTGAATTCCAGTCAACCCTGCAGACGTTCTATCCCTGGGATAGTGCCCTCTGAGCCCAGTCTTACCCCCAGGAAGATGTTCTTGGAGGAGTCAAAGCCAGCAGCGTAGATGCGTGCGGTGTAGGGCAGGACCCGCTCACAGACAACACGGCAGGCAAAGCGAGAGATGGTACTCTGGGTGATGGGCGTCTCTTCTCCCTCCTGACTCCCAGACACTGTGTCCGTCACCACAAAGTCTATGGGGCTTTCTGTGGAGCGGCCAATCTGCAGGACAACAGAATCCGCCCAGGTTAGAACAGACAAGTGCACCATTCCAATTTGAACAGCCATTTGTAAACAGTTGTTTAGAAAGTGTTTGTTTTTAGGGAATGGCAGATACCATTTTTTTTTTTGAGCCAATGTAGATTTGTGGGGGTCAAGAAGGTCAGTGGCTGATATTTTAGGCTGATACTCAATATCACAATTGAAAATGTTGATGACAACATTTTCCAGAGACAGCAATGTGTGCATTAATGCATCCATTTCTTTATCAAAACAATACATTTGACTATGTTTTCACCAATAGAACTACATAACGGTCACGTGTAAAAAAAACAAGGCACATCTCTTGATAACCTGGGGAAATGAAGATTGAATAGGCATATTCAATAAGAGTGTGTGCATGCATCGAGTTATCTAGCTTGTTTTGGCTGATCAGTAGAGTCTATGGTGCTACAGATGACTGTGACTTCCATTTGGGACTTATATTAGCCCAGAGATAAACAACATTTGCATAGAAGCATCACTCCCGCATGTAAGGACATCATATAGGCACTGCTGTTAGTTTGAGAATATAAAATAACATATATTCAATGTAAACGGGTCCAACGTAATGTCGTGATTTGTGATCACGGATGCTAATCCGTGATAATCATTTTTTCATCAACTGTCAGGACACATCTCTAAACAACTCCACTGCCAAGATGAAATTCGATATTACTCAATTGGCTAGTTCAGTGGTAAAGAAATGGGCGGGTTGTAATTTGATCCTACTGCTACGATTGGCTAGAGCGAGGCTATAACTCTGCTCCCGTTCCCATGTCTCTCCATTGCTCATATCACTTGGTGCTGTTGACTGCAATTATGAGATAACATTTAAAACACTAAAATATTCTCTCTCTATTACGACAATGATCTAATTCGACTAGCAACTGGTTATTTATGGCTGCGATTGCGGTTGGTCAAATCAGCACACCAATAAATAGCTAACATTACACTACAAATCAGATGGCTCGTTGACAAAAATGATGCATGTTCAAAATGATAACCAGCTAACGTTTGCTAGCTAAATTGGCCATTAAGCGCCTATCTGATATCTTTGCAGCATATTTATCCCGCTAACTAGCATTATAGCTAGCTAAGACCACAGATGAAAGGGTTAGTTATCGTAATCTTTGCTAAAAGGTCACATACCCATCTGCTTAGTTAGCGTGCTTATTGCAATAAAAATGTAATGAATATCAATATTCGGGTGGTTTATGCCTACTAGTTGACGATCCTTGCCATCATCTTACTCTACATATACAAAATATGATGCGTTTATGAGTTGTGCATGTGCACAATACTAATTAATGTCAAATGATTATTTGAGGCCGGGAGCATTTAATATCCAATGTTTATTTGCATTACTTATTTTTAAAACTCCATGAAAAGGCTGCAAAAGTACATAGCCTCTAATTCATTTTCAAAGACAAGTAGGCATATCAGATATAAAATATTTTTACACTGGCAAAATTGGGAAGTGGAATAATAAAATAATTGTGCTGACAAGCACACTAATTACCATACATTTTAACCCATTGTTAAGAATGAGAATTATTCCACTGATCAGACTAAATAAGTAAATAGATCATACAAACCTGCCCCTACACCCTAACCAAATTATTTGTATATTTATTTTCCCAGCTCTTGACTCAAAAACTTACACTTTTTGGTTCACAATCGGTTTGACAACATTATTTTCATTCTTACATGTCAGGTCACCCTACCAAACTTCCCTGCTAAAACATACTGTAGGTCTGTCTGCTGCCTTGTCGTTGTAACAGCCTAAATGCCAATCACCAAACAGGGGACTAATGCAAGTGTGGAGTAAATTGACTAGTATATGCTGTCAAGTAAGTAACAGCAACCACATATTATGGAAATTGTTCATAAAAACAGCCCTACCATGCTGCTCTTTTTTACAGTTTTATAAACTCAGCGGAGAATGTTCTCTTGCTATTCAGCTCTGCTCTAATCTTGAGGGGCGTTTCTATAAAAACGCTCATCCAATCCCCTTGATCCCTTACAACTATCAATCATATGCTTAAATGTGGTGTGGTTCACAGTGCTGTGGCAGGACAATGGAGGTTCTGTGATGTTAATTTGCAGGCGCAGATGCTCAGATTTGAAAACGATTTGGAACACAGTTGAAAAGTTAATGCACCGACTATAGAATAGACTAATTAGAAAAATAAAAGCAGTACTTTTCAATGTGTGAGATATAAAGAGATGTGGCGTGTGAGCTTGAGAAGAGGTTCAAATGGGCCAATGTGTGAGAGTTGGCAGCAATGCTTATTATTAGTATATTAACTAAACTAATATTTGCAACAGGAGTTCAATTTTGGTCACTGCCAATTCATCCATTTCTCAATACTGCACCTTTCAGTTGGAGAATGAGCTAGCTTGCTGTTGCTGATTTTCCCAGCTAGACATTCCGAGTGGCGGCTGGCATAGCAGCAGCTTTGCTATGTAGAGAGACATTCGGAAAAGCCGATAGAGAAGGGCTGAGACACTACAAAAGGCCAATATCGGCCCAATCGTTGTCTATGGTCAACGTCCCCAATCATGGGCAATTTCCTTCATAAATAGTAAATTAAACCATCGGCTTAGACACTGCCACCACTAATGATCGCAAATTCCCACAACCAGAAAATAATGGTATGAAAGAATCTCATTGAATGGTCCAAAGACAGGAATGAACAGTGACTGTTAATGTATCAATTTTAAAAAAGGCCTCCATCAGCTAGCTAAATACACCCATTTGTTATTTTATCAAATCAAGGTCACAAACCAATAGAATTTGTATGAATTGTAATACAAAAAGATGCTGATTAAATAATTATATAAATTTCAGCTTCACACAGAAAAGTCCATGCTTTTCCATCTCATTTCCATAATAATTTTGTTGGTATTTATCATCTCTCTGCTGGTTATGGCTTTTTGTTAACTTAGTGCCATTTGCAGAAACATGAACACAATAAAGGGTTGAATGTGAAGGTGGTGTCTGGAGCAGTCTCAATTCCTCTGGTGGGAGTAGAGCGGTCTGTGCTCTGGATTTAGATTAATGCTAGGGGGTAACAGAACATGTCTTCACTTGACGGAAGGAGAGTGGGGAGGGACTAAGAGAGAGACCAACACAGAGACTGAATGCTATAGAAACACTGCCATGTAGCAAACAAATCCATGAGGCAGATTAGCGCTTCATAAAAAATTAAAGTTCTGCAAAACAGGCAGTTGATTGTTGAAATGCAATATCAATGTCTATTACTATGCAGATTGTCTTGTAAACTTATGGTTCGAGTGTTAAGAAAATTACACCGATTTTTAGGACTGACGGATAATATACATACGGCAGGGTCATCTGCTAACCTTAGACCAACAGAGTATCTGGGATGTTGAAACGGGCGGACTTACCTGAAACATGTCTGTGTCTTTGTCATGGCAGTACTCTACCACTACTGTCTGGTTCCTGGACAGAGTGTAGGAAATACTGTGCTGCACTTTGCAGTTCACCGCCTGCAACAGCAGAGGAAGCACATCAGAAGAGGCCTTCTATACCATGCAATGGACTGATAATGACAGTTCTTACACTGAAAGGGTTAATAGGATATTAGAAGTCAAATATAAATGACATTGTATGAGCTCATTAATAATGATATCATAAATCTACTGAAACAAAGGGCTTCTTAAGTGCTATAGGGTGATGAAATCAGGGAAGCAGCTAACCCTAAAGAGCTTGCCGTCACCTATACAGTTAACACAAGTAAATAGTTATTTTAGCAGTAACGTTACGTCTTCCAGCATAATTTTGGAGAAGCGTTCCATGTTTAGAATGGTATGTCCGTAAATCGGTAGACTGTTCTGATTAAGAGATCCTTGTTTGTGTCGCAGAGCCCAATAAATAATTTAAGGAAATTGTTAAGATGCTACCACCCCCCTACAAATCAAAATGTAACATGGATGTCAATGTTTGTGTGCACACGTCCAGTCTACTTCTTGTCCACGGCAGGTGTGAAACAGGTGTGCGTGCAAAGTGAGAAGACCACATCGAATCAATGTTTGGTTTTGTTTGGGAGGGGGGTGGTAGCATTTAACAATTGGATTTATTTATTTTCTTGGGCACTGCTCACCGATGCAAACAACAACCTCTTAAATCAGAACTGTCTTCCGATTACGGAGATCCATTCGGACATGGGAAAAGTGTCACCAAACATGCAGACATTCAGCTAGCGGGATACACGCTGCACCGGCAAGATAGAACAGCACACTCTGGTAAGACGAGGGGGGGGCGGTCTGTACATATTTGTAAACAGCTGGTGCATGAAATCTAAGGAAGTCTCTAGATTTTGCTTGCCTGAAGTAGAGTATATTGTGATAAATTGCAGGCCACACTACTTGCCTAGAGAGTTTTCAGCTATACTTTTCTTGGCTGTTTATTTACCACCAGACAAATGCTGGCACTAAGACCGCACTCAGTCAGCTGTATAAGGAAATAAGCAGACAAGAAACCAGTCACCTAGAGGCAGCGCTCCTAGTGGCCAGAGACTTTAATGCAGGGAAACTTAAATCAGTTCTACCAAATGTATCATCAACATGTTAAATGTGCAACCAGAGGGAAACAAATATATAGATCACCTTTACTCCACACACAGAGACACGTACAGAGCTCTCCCTTGCCCTCCATTTGGTAAATTACAACCACAACTCTATCCTCCTGATTCCTGCTTACAAGCAAAAATTAAAGCTGGAACTTGGACTCGGTCTATAAAAAAAAAAGTGGTCAGATGAAGCAGATGCTAAACTATAGGACTGTTTTTGTATCACAGACTGGAATATGTTCCGGGATTCTTCCGATGGCATTGAGGTGTACACCACATCAGTCACTGGCTTTATCAATAAGTGCAGAGGACGTCGTCCCCACAGTGACTGTACGTACTTACCCCAACCAGAAGCCATGGATTACAGGCAACATTCGCACTGCCACAGCCGTAGAGCGATTGTGGACTACAGAAAAAGGAGCACCGAGCAAGCCCCCATTCTCATCGATGGGGCTGTCGTGGAGCAGGTTAAGAGCTTCAAATTCATTGGTGTCCACATCAACAACAAACTAGATTGGTCCAAACACACCAAGACAGTTGTGAAGAGGGCACGACAAAGCCTATTCCCCCTCAGGAAACTGAAAAGATTTGGCATGGGTCCTGAGATCCTCAAAAAGGTTCTACAGCTGCAACATCAAGAGCATCCTGACTGGTTGCATCACTGCCTAGTATGGCAACTGCTCGGCCTCCGAGCACAATGCACTACAGAGGGTAGTGCGAACGGCCCAGTACATCACTGGGGCAAAGCTGCCTGCCATCCAGGACCTCTACACCAGGCGTTGTCAGAGGAAGGCCCCCCCAAAAATTGTCCAAAACCCCAGCCAGCCCAGTCATAGACTGTTCGCTCTACTACCGCATGGCAAGAGGTACCGGAGTGCCAAGTCTAGGACAAAAAGGCTTTTCAACAGCTTCCACCCCCAAGCCATAAGACTCCTGAACAGGTAATCAAATGGGTACCTGGACTATTTGCATTGTGTGCCCCCCCCACTCCAACCCCTCATTTTACGCTGCTGCTACTCTCCGTTTATCATATATGCATAGTCACTTTAACTATACATTCATGTACATACTACCTCAATTGTGCCGACCAACCAGTGCTCCCACACAGTGGCTAACCAGGCTATCTGCATTGTGTCCCACCCACCACACTCTCTTTTACGCTACTGCTACTCTCTGTTCATCATATATGCATAGCCACTTTAACCATATCTATGTACACACGACCTCAATCAGCCTGACTAACTGGTGTCTGTATGTAGCCTCGCTACTGTATATAGCCTCGCTACTGTATATAGCCTGTCTTTTTACTGTTTTATTTCTTTACCTACCCATTGTTCACCTAATACCTTTTTTGCACTATTGGTTAGAGCCTGTAAGTAAGCATTTCACTGTAAGGTCTACTATACCTGTTGTATTCAGCGCACGTGACAAATAAACTGATTTGAGACACAGAGGTGGGCAAATAATTTGAAAGGTGGGTATATGTTATAATAGTTCCACTCGGGTCTAAACTGGGCTAGGACGTGTCATGCGTCTACTTTGTTCTCACACCATCAGATCAGCCATGTGCCAGCAGTTCAGGATGGGAACTAAATGCCTTCCGCAACTGCACCACCACTCGTGATGGGGACTCATTAGTTGGTTGCACTAACCCTTCATTATATCACTGGACAAAAACGTTGGAAGGAATTGGAATGGGACAGTAGGGATCAGTGTTCCTGTGAAGTAACACTTCCATGACAGTGACCATAAACTGTACTCTAGGCTCAGTCAACATAGGCCAGTCAATCAGATGAAGTCGGATACAATTGGGTCAGATACAATTCATACTCAGTCAGCCAGACCTGGGTAGAAAATACCAACTTTTCAAATAATCAAGGTAGTTGGATATAGTTTATAGAGTTAACTAAAAGTCAAGACTTACAGAAAACGTTTGACCTCTGTCATTGCCAACAAAGGGTATATAACAAAGTATTGAGAGAAACTTTTGTTATTGACCAAATACTTTATTTTCCACCATAATTTGCAAATAAATTCATTAAAAATCCTACAATGTGATTTTCTGGATTTTTTCCCCTCATTTTGTCTGTCATAGTTGAAGTGATGAAAATTACAGGCCTCTCTCATCTTTTTAAGTTGGAGAACTTGCACAATTGGTGGCTGACTAAATACTTTTTTGCCCCACTGTATATCCACCCTGCCCTGCCTTTCTAGAGTCTTCAAAAGCCAAGTTAATAAACAGACCACTGACCATTTCGAATCCCACCGTACCTTCTCCGCTGTGCAATCCGGTGTCCGAGCTGGTCACGGGTGCACCTCAGCCAGGCTCAAGGTACTAAACAATATCATAATCGCCATCGATAAAAGACAGTACTGTGCAGCCGTCTTCATCGACATGGCCAAGGCGTTTGACTCTGTCAATCACCGCATTCTTATTGGTAGACTCAACAGCCTTGGTTTCTCAAAAGACTGCCTCACCTGGTTCACCAACTACTTCTCAGACAGAGTTCAGTGTGTCAAATTGGAGGGCCTGTTGTCCGGACCTCTGGTAGGCCCTATTTGAGGTCGACCGATGATTTTAACGCTGATAGCGATTATTGGAGGACCAAAAAAGCAGATACCGATTATTTTCTTTTTTGTTGTTGTAATAATGACAATTACAACAATACTGAATGAACACTTATTTTAACTTAATATAATACATCAATAAAATCAATTTAGCCTCAAGTAAATAATGCAAAAACAAAGTGTTGGAGAAGAAAGTAAAAGTGCAATATGTGATATCTAAGAAAGCTAACGTTTCAGTTCCTTGCTCAGAACATGAGAACATATGAAAGCTGGTGGTTCCTTTTAACATGAGTCTTCAATATTCCCAGGTAAGAAGTTTTAGGTTGTAGTTATTATAGGAATTATAGGACTATTTCCCTCTATACCATTTGTATTTCATATACCTTTGACTATTGAATGTTCTTATAGGCACTTTAGTATTGCCAGTGTAACCGTATTGCTTCCGTCCCTCTCCTCGCTCCTCCCTGGGCTCGAACCAGCAACACAACGACAACAGCCACCCTCGAAGCAGCGTTACCCATGCAGAGCAAGGGGAACAACTACTAGAAGGCTCAGAGTGAGTGATGTTTGAAACGCTATTAGCGCGCTAACTAGCTAGCCATTTCACTTCGGTTACACCAGCCTCATCTCGGGAGTTGATAGGCTTGAAGTCATAAACAGCGCAATGCTTGACGCACAACGAAGAGCTCCTGGCAAAACGCACGAAAGTGCTGTTTGAATGAATGTTTACGCGTCTGCCTACCACCGCTCAGTCAGATACTTGTATGCTCAGTCAGATTATATGCAACGCAGGACACGCTAGATAATATCTAGTAATATCATCAACCATGTGTAGTTAACTAGTGATTATGATTGATTGTTTTTTTACAAGATAAGTTTAATGCTAGCTAGCAACTTACCTTGGCTTACTGCATTCGCGTAAAAGGCAGTCTCCTTGTGGTGTGCAACGAGAGAGAGGCAGGTCGTTATTGCGTTGGACTAGTTAACTGTACGGTTGCAAGATTGGATCCCCCGAGCTGACAAGGTGAAAATCTGTCGTTCTGCCCCTGAAAAAAGGCAGTTAACCCACCGTTCCTAGGCTGGCATTGAAAATAAGAACGTGTCCTTAACTGACTTGACTAGTTAAATAAAAAAAGGTAAACAATTATGATTTTTTTTTTAATTAAAAAGCTATTTTTTGGGGGCAAATCGGCGCCCAAATATACAGATTTACGATTGTTAGGAAAATTTGAAATTGGCCCTAATTAAATCGGACATTCCGATTAATCGGTCGACCTCTAGTCTCTATGGGGTACCACAGGGTTCAATTTTCGGGCAGACTCTTTTCTCTGTATATATCAACGATGTCGCCCTTGCTGCGGGTGATTCCCTGATCCACCGCTACGCAGACGACACCATTCTGTACACATCTGGCCCTTCTTTGACACTTAGGTAACCTCCAAACGAGGTTCAATGCCATACAACACTCCTTCCGTGGCCTACAACTGCTCTTAAACGCTAGTAAAACCAAATGCATGCGTTTCAACCGTTCGCTGCCCGCACCCGCCCGCCCGACTAGCATCACTACTCTGGACGGTTCTGACTTAGGTATTTGTAGTTGTCCACATATTCTAGGTGTCTGGCTAGACTGTAAACTCTCCTTTCAGACTTATATTAAACATCTCCAATCCAAAATTGAATCGGCTTACTATTTCTCAACAAAGCCTCATTCACTTATGTCGCCAAAAATACCCTCGTAAAACTGACTATCCTACCAATCCACAACTTCGGCGATGTCATTTACAAAATAGCTTACAATACTCTACTCAGCAAACTCAATGCAGTCTATCACAGTGCCATCCGTTTTGTCACCAAAGCCACATATACTACCCACCACTGCGACCTGTATGCTCTAGTCGGCTGGCCCTCGTTACATATTCGTTGCCAGACCCACTGGCTCCAGATCATCTATAAGTCTATGCTAGGTAAAGCTCCGCCTTAGCTCACTGGTCATGATAACAACACCCACACGTAGCACGCGCTCCAACAGGTATATCTCACTGGTCATCCCCAAAGCCAACACTTACTTTGGCCGCCTTTCCTTCCAGTTCTCTGCTGCCAATGGCTGGAATGAAGTGCAAAAATTGCTGCAGCTGGAGACTTCTATTTCCCTCACTAACTTTAAACATCAGCTAACCGATCGCTGCAGCTGTACATAGCCCATTTGTAAACAGCCCACCCAATCTACCTACCTCATCCCCATATTGTTTTTATTTAATCTTCTGCTCTTTTGCACACCAGTATTTCTACTAGCCCATCATCATAATCATCATCATCTGCTCATCTATCACTCCAGTGTTAATTTGCTAAACCGTAATTACTTCGCTATTATGGCCCAATTATTACCCTCTCCTCACGCCATTTGCACACACTGTATATATACTTTTTTCCTATTGTGTTATTGACTGTACACTTGTTTATTCCATGTGTAACTGTTGTTTGTGTCGCACTGCTTTGCTTTATCTTAGCCAGGTCGCTGTTGTAAATGAGAACTTGTTCTTAACTAGTTTACCTGGTTAAATAAAAAAAGGTGAAATATATTTTTTTTAATGAATCATAAAACTTGTGTCATAGTGTTAATGATCACTATGTTTGATTTAGTTACAAGATGACATGGTATCATACCCTGGGATGTTCTTAACAGAATGAGCCGGTTTGTCTATTGTGAAAACAAATCGCAGTAGTATGCACCGGAATGCACTCATGACGTCATTTTATGGTCACCAACACTACCATCGGTTTCTCAGAATTTCCCTGTGAAAGCCTAACAATATAAGATCACATTTTATAACTTAGCTAGTCATGTTGGCAACAGAACAAGCTTTCATATTATGGTCACCTGACCCAGATTTGGATTTATAAAACAGACCGTTTTTGGATTGCGTAAACAATAGTAATTGTGTAAAGGTGGGGACGCAGGGCTGGGTTTCAAACAAAACAACTACAAGTGTGCTTGCTCTAGTTCCTAAAAGGCACAGCATTGAAATTACTTAAGAACTGTGCGCGACCACTTGCAGACACCAGTTAGTCCTCTCACTCAAACCCTTGTTAGTTTTTTGTGTTGTATTATGTTGCACCTAACCCACATTTGAGGAATATTATCATGTTGCTGAATGTATCCAGAGTATTTTCAAAATTTCATGATCAACAAATGTGGTGAAAAGTACAGTAAATATAAAAAATGCACATAAAAAGCAACAGTTTATTCAGTGTTGTGTCAGGTGAACTGTTGTGTCCTAAACTTTGGTCTAATCATTTTTCCTATTATCTCCAAACTGTTCCCTTTCAATTGCTAACATGCTTATGCGTGTACTTTTCATATTTCTTTTGTAAGAAACCTGTTCCATATAGGTCAATTCCCACAAGTGTAAAGCATTTCACATTTTCAACACAACATTTGGCTACTTTGGATTGCCACATACCCAGTTCTAAAATCCCACACAACCAACTGAGACCTGAAGAGAGCGAGGTCTAAAACGTTTGTTAGGGAACACCCAAAGGAAAACAAACACACCCAGACAGACACCTGTAATTGAGATCAAGTGGGCAGATTAGGGAGCAGAGGCAGGATTTGAATAGGAGTCTGGTAGTGATCATGGGAGCTCCTCATTATCGGTCATTAGCACCAGAGTGTGCACAGACACGTGAGCCCTACTCAGTCGGAGCGCTTTCTCAACGTGTTCACATGGACCTACTACAGAATGTGAGGAGGGAGATTTGGTGTAGTGTCTGAGAGTGAGAGAACACATTCCTGCTGAGCAAGAGAAAGCGTCGGTGGACAAGTACACACTTGGAAATCCACATGTAACAGTTACCCTCTCAATTGATATCTCACATCTCTACTTTCAAATAGAACCCTCAGTGCTGGCTCAACGACGTTAGGTATAGATGCGGTAAAGAGATGAATCGATTCAGTCAAAACAATGGGAATGCCATGGCAACACCACTGACGCATCCCCCATGCGGGCAAGATTCAAAATCTCCTTATTGCCTACCAACAAAATGTGCCTATATTTATGTGCATTTCATACCCTCTTGGGGGTAATAAGAGAATAATGCTTGTATTGATGTCAAACCAATACGTCAGTCCCCAATCAACTGCATTACACTTAAAACTAGGCTTCAAGTAACACCATCGATTTCTATAGGGGGCGGCAGGGTAGCCTAGTGGTTAGAGCGTTGGACTAGTAACCGGAAGGTTGCAAGTTCAAATCCCCGAGCTGACAAGGTACAAATCTGTCGTTCTGCCCCTGAACAGGCAGTTAACCCACTGTTCCTAGGCCGTCATTGAAAATAAGAATTTGTTCTTAACTGACTTGCCTAGTTAAATAAAAATAAAATAAATAGTGCATTTGGAAAGTATTCAGACCCCTTGACTTTGTCCACATTGTTACGTTACAGCCTTATTCTAAAATGCATTACATTGTTTCCCCCCCCCTCACTCTACACAAAATACCCCATAATGACAAAGAGAAAACAGGTTGAATTTTTTGCAAAATAATAAACAGAAATTCCTTATTTACGTATGTATTCAGACCCTTTGCTATGAGACCCGAAATTGAGCTCACGTGCATCCTGTTCCCATTGATCATCCTTGAGATATTTCTACAACTTGATTGGAGTCCACATGTGGACATGATTTAGAAAGGCACACCTGTCTACATAAAGGTCCCACAGTTAACAGTGCATGTCAGAGCAAACACCAAGCCATGAGGTCGAAGGAATTGTCCATAGAGCTCCGAGACAGGATTGTGTCGAGGCACAGATCTGGGGAAGGGTACCAAAAAATGTCTGCATCATTCAAGGTCCCCAAGAACACAGTGGCATACATCATACTTAAACCGAAGTTTGGAACCACCAAGACTCTTCCTATAGCTGGCCGCCCCGCCAAACTGAGCAATCGGGGGAGAAGGGCCGTGGTCAGGGAGGTGATCAAGAACTCAATGGTCACTCTGACAGAGCTCCAGAGTTCCTTTGTGGAGATGCAAGAACCTTCCAGAAGAACAACCATCTCTGCAGCGCTCCACCATTTAAGGTAGTGGCAAGATGGAAGCCACTCCTCAGTACAAAAAGCACATGACAGCCCACTTGGAGTTTGCCAATAGGCACCTAAAGGATTCTCTGGTCTGATGAAACCAAGATTTAACTCTTTGTCCTGAATGCCAAATGTCATGTCTGGTGGAAACCTGGCACCACCCTTACAGTAAAGCATGGTGCTGGTAGCATCATGCTGTGGGGATGTTATTCAGCAGCAGGGACTGGAAGACTAGTCAGGATCAAGGGAAAGATGAATGGAGTAAAGTACAGAGAGATCTTTGATGAAAACCTGCTCCAGAGCGCTCTGGACCTCAGACTGGGTCAAAGGTTCACCTTCCAACAGGACAATTGACCCTAAGCACACAGCCAAGAGAACACAGGAGTAGCTTCGGGACAAGTCTCTGAATGTCCTTGAGTGGCCCAGCCAGAGCCCGGACTTGAACCTGATCGAACATCTTTGGAGAGACCTGAAAATAGCTGTGCAGCGACGCTCCCCATCCAACCTGACAGAGCTTAAGAGGATCTGCAGAGAAGAATGGGAGAAACTCCCCAAATACAGGTGTGCCAAGCTTGTAGCATCATACCCCCTTTTTTTGCTTTGTCATTATGAGGTATTGTGTGTAGATTGATGGGGAAAGAAACAATTAAGTGCATTTTAGAATAAACCTGTAACGTAACAAAATGTGGAAAAAGTAAAAGGGGTCTGAAAACTTTCTGAATGCACTGTATATGGCTAGCTACAGTATGTTACAAGCTAATACGAACAGGAGTTAGCATTTATTCTAACCCCGAAAAGGACCATTTCTAAATATTATGCTGCGAAAACAGCCAAATACACTACATGACCAACAGTAGGTGGACAACTGCTTGTCGAACATTTCATTCCAAAATCATGGCCATTAAAATGGAGTTGGTCCCCTTTGCTGCTATAATAGCTTCCACTCTTCTGGGAAGGCTCTCCACTAGGTGTTGGAACATTGTTGCAGGGACTTGCTTCCATTCAGCCACATGAGCATTAGTCGGGTCGGGCCCTGATGTTGGGCAATTAGGCCTGGCTCGCAGTTGGCATTCCAATTCTTCCTAAAGGTGTTCAAATAGGGTTGAGGTCAGGACTCTGTGCCATCTCGACAAACCCTTTCTGTATGAATCTCGCTCTGTGCACGGGGGGCATTGTCATGCTGAAACAGGAGGGGGCCTTCCCCAACCTGTTCCCACAAAGTCTGACGCACAGAATCGTCTACAATCTCTGCTGTAGCATTAAGATTTCCCTTCACTGGAATTAAGGGGCCTTGCCCGAACCATGAAAAACAGCCCCAGACCATTATCCCTCCTCCACCAAACTTTACAGTTAGCACTAGGCATTGGGGGAGGTGGTGAAGCATGATTCATCACTCCAGAGAACTCGTTTCCACTGAGTCCAATGGTGGCGATGTTTACAACATTCCAGTTAACCATTGCTATTGCGCATGGTGATCTCTGGCTTGTGTGCGGCTGCTTGGCCATGGAAACCCATTTCATGAAGCTCGCGTCCCGACAAACCATTCTTGTTTGGAACTCAGCAGTGAGTGTTGTGTGCCCTATCATTTCGCAGCTGAGCCCTTGTTGCTCCTAGTTATTTCCACTTCACAATAACAGCACATACAGTTGACCAGGGCAGCTCTAGCAGGGCAGAAGTTTGACAAACTGAAGAAGAAGGAACAGCTATTTTCATCTGTGTGTACAGCTGTGAGGGGAAGGTCAGCCAACTGCAACAACATCCTCCTCACTTCACCCCACTAAACCAAGTTTAATCGAGGCCCTGATACCAGGGTGGCAGAGGGAAGGGGAGGTGAAGGTGCTGGGGGGTTAATAAAGCTCCATCATTATATAACAGGCTGTACATGACCTCTTACATAAACCTACACATACTGGTGTGTGTCGTGAAACAGCAGAGAGAGCAGGGCCCAGTACAGTTCACTGAACAGGCAGTCAGAGATGACACAGCCTTTATCAGCTAACAGCTAGCTCCTAAACCTTTTCTCCCAGTGAGAAGAGCTATCAGACACAGTCAGGCTACAGGGTGGGAGACTAACACAGACTGAAGGGCCTTAAGCCAGAAGGCCCAAAAACAAAAAGGAGAAGTGCTTTGAAACATGTGCTTCTAAAAACTGCAGACGTCAGCAGCAGGCACTCTAGCTTGTTTAGCTGACTGCTAGGATACCAAATGTAGGAATGCAAGAGGACAGACATGCTGTACTGGACTGGCAGTTTTCTGGCAGACACCACACATAGCAAAGCTAGGAGGTCTGGCTGCAGCTTTTGTGTAGTATATGTCAGAGCCATCAATAGAGCAACAATATTTTCTTGACTGGGATTTCAAGTTAGATACGTGAAAAACGTGTTAAAAAGTCAAATGACTTAAATTCAGTGTTGGTTCTCACTGTTGTGTCAATTGTTGGTCATTCTACCAATTTGCTAAGAAGGGTAATAACATATTCATGAGAACTCAGTCTTCACCCATCAATTACTTAGTTTGTGCATGAATATGTGAGTAGGCCAGGTTCCTGGTTTACCTTGCTGGCTTGTGGCGTGTTGAGGATATGGACGGTGCTGGGTTTAACACCGTTGGCTTTGCTTCTCTTGTACAGGGCAAAGCGGCTTTTCCTTCTGCCCCGGTCTCCGTTTGGGAGGGAGCCATTGTACCTATCAGAAAAAAGGGGAGAAAGAATGTGAGAGAGTTTCTAACATTTCAGGAATAGTTCATTCATTCCCCCAAAGGGTAGATAAAGATATTCTTCCAAGAGAGAAAAGGTCTCTGAAAAAAGAACGTTACAGAATATTCTTGTCTGTACGTGAATGCATGAATAATAATGTGTGTTCCTAGGGGTTTTGGAGCAGGGCCATTTGTATCCACTTTCATTCATCCACATAGATCACATTCATTGTATTAGTTATCTAAGCGTCACCTTGGATTATAGCTGGGTTATTACATAAAGCACTTTAAAATGCTCCCCCTCCGTCTGTCAGCTAGCTAGCCACGCCGCAGCTGTTACTCTGCACTAGTCTGTAGAAGAGCAGAGTTTAAGATGTGTGTCAGGTCTCCTTTACAGGACTATCCAGACCAGACTGGGGAGGCTCTCTGACTCACATGATGGTCAGCAGCATAATACCTCTACCGCATTAGTCACACTAACTTGGAGCCTGAACTGGCTGACTCAAATTAAAAATACACAGGACAAAATGGCCTCATCATAACAACTTCTCTATTTAGTGTGCGGTTAACATTTCTATCTTGGTGCACCCTTGTGATGCCCAGTCTCTCAGTCGGCTGTAACTACGGGCCTGGTCTGCCTGGTGAATGGAGATGCCTCTTCCAGAACAGACCAATACTCTACATCCACCAGCTGGCCCCTACAGCTGGGAAACCCCATGCTCTCCTCCCATTCAACACACAGGCCTTCTGTTCGGTCATCCACCCCCCACAGAAGAGAGTTCAGGTTGACATTTTGACTGATTACAGTATTTCAGAATCAATTATATTAATTGAATAAAAATCCAACAACCTTTCCTTTTATTAGCGATTGGGCTAAACAACCAACCACTACACTGTAATCCCCAAAGCCCTTGTTACTGCAACGACTACCACCGCCTCCCCATACTCATCCTCCCTCCCCTGGCCACCTGTCCCCACAGCCAGGCAGCCTGGAAAACACATGGTCTCAGTCAGAACAGGGTGAGAGCTGGTCTGCTAGACACAACCCACTCACAGGGGAATATTGTAGCTCTGCCATCGCTGACTGACTGCACACGAGTGTGATCAATATGATATGAAACAGGTCATGACCGCTGCGATCAGTCCACAATAAAGCAGGATCAATTCCACTCTTCTGTTAGCCTTCAGCAACCACCCCTTCACAGCTGTTATTGTCAGTGGTAACAGTCAATGAAATCTCTCTAGCTTGATGACACTGGGCCATTACATCTCTACCATTCCAGTGAAGCCATTTGGCGTTGGATAGGAAGACTGGACATAAATGCCAGTCCATTATCCATCATTAAGGACAGGAAGTGAAGTGTGCAATGTCACCTGGAGGCCTCTTCATCATTGCATTAGCCAGGACAGCCTTTTAAATCTGTGCTCTAGTTTATTGTAATCTCTTTGCCTTTTGACCTGGGCCAGAGTGGGCATTTTTAGCCTCTTGATTCTTAGAAGGGATTAGAATGGAGGCTCTGAGCATCACCTGTACTCCAGCCCTGCCACCATACACAAGAAAGAGCCACCTGCAGTCCCCTAGTCATCGACTTAGTGACAGCACAGAGTTAACGTAGTATGAGACATTTGTTAAAGCGATAGCCCTGGCTATGACCCCAAGACTGCTTCTAGGGTCATGTGAGGATGGCACAGTGGGTTATGGGTCAGAGGGGCTTAAGGTAGGGCAATATGTTTTTATATTTTTGTGTGACATTCCAGATGCCTGTATTGCAAGAATCACATTTTTTTAATGGTAGATTGTTGTCATGTCTTTTTGGTTGTCTCTTTCTGTGCTGTGTGCACCTTCCCATTTACACCAGAAATCTGTATATAATTGCAAGATGCTCATGTCTACACCCTAACAATGGGAGTCATTGTCCCAAAGGCAAGCTTAGGTCCAAAATGAGCCCATAGAAACGCATGGGGCTTATTTTGGATAGATTTTAGCGAGTGAAACCTCATGCTTCGACTCTTCCCCTATGGTTTACACACACACACACCCCCAAGCTGCTCCACCTGCCACTCACAACAAAAATGAGGGATCCTCTCTAACAAGTGGTTTCAACTCGCTATGTGCATTTCAGGTTTGGTCCACAGAAACCCATTTTATTGTAATAGAGAAGTTCACCTTTCTAACCATACCCTTTTATGTCTCAACTACTCAAAATGTACACAGAACAGACACTACTAAAACGAGAGTATCAATGAACATTGATTCTGGGAAATGAATGTTCAGTTTGTCACACGCGGCATTTCAGTACCAAGTACCAATAGCAGCATTTTAGCCAAAGACTTATACTAGCTGTCTAGTCTTTATAAATGTGCAATAAGCATAAAACAATTATTTTGGGAATTGGAGAGAAATGAGGTAGGTCACTTGATTTCAACATCTAAACAAAAGTGGACAGGCTAACAATGCTATTCAAAAAGTTGGAGACACAGAAAACTGTTCATAAACTGACATTTAAATGTTCAACTTCATTCATCTCCAGCACCACCCCAACATATGTGAAAATGATGTGTTTTGTAGTAAAAAAGGGGAAGATAAGTGTTTCCAATGACAATCATTGTGTGATGTTGACCATTTGTGAGTAGGCATTGCCTACTAATTGGTTGATGATGACATTGGAAACACTTACATTTCTCTGTGTGTTTCCAATGATGTCATCAATCAAACATTGGTGAGTTTCTATGTCATATGTTGATGTAGGGGTGGTGCTGGAGATGAATATGAAGTTGCAATTTTTTTTTAAACGTTCCCCCTATAACAATTCAACTGTTCTGCCTTGTTAGCTAGCAAATAGATCCAAGTTGGCTAAACTTGAAACTTAAAAGATTAGCTGGCTACTCACTCGCACGTGGGCTTGTGTGATTGAACACCGGTCTCAAACATTTCCTACAGCCCAAGGCCTGCTACAAGAAGTTAGACATTATTAGTGAATGTGCATTATGCAAGGCTCTGGTTAAATTTGGAACTAAACATTGCATTTTCAAATGACAGATTTGAAAGCCAGATCATTGATTGCAAAAAAAAAGCAGGCTAAACTATTTTGATAAAATCATTTAATTATTAGCTGGTATCATGGTTGTGGAAGGCTTATCAACTAGCCTGTATAATTTCACAACCCTGAATTCATTGCTGACCGTTTGAAATTGAGTGATTTTGACCTTTATAAAAATTGTACAACAAAGAGAAAACATAAAATAAATAAATGGAGATATTGCCCAGCTCTAGGTTAAGGTCTTCATAACCAGTCCAAAATGTGACAATAGCAGCATTTCCGATTCATCATCTATAATGTAATCCTCAGCAATGTTATCTACAGTTAGTCACCATACTCCAGTCTTGGTGTTTGGAGGTCTGTGCTCCACCTACCCGGAGATGTCCCCATCAAATACAATCTTCCCTCACAGAATCGTTCTTCAGGGGAGACTTGCACAATCAATAGGTTCAATCCCACAAGCACAATGAATGGACAAAGAGGACTGTGGAGAGGCAGAGGCTGTATCCTGATCAATCCCCCCTTTCATTTCCTAAACCCACTCACCCAGCCTGCCCACTCACTGCCCAGTGCCAGTGCTGCCAGCCAAAGCCGGGAAGTGGCCATGCAAATACCACTGGGTTAAGACAAACCAGGGTGAGAATTGGAATTCAAATAGGACTATGCTCTCCATTCAAATTACATGTCATGAAGATGTAACTTTGGATCAAAATCTAGACTATAACAGAAAGGATAAGCCCACAAATTATTGTATTTTTTTTAAATGGCAGGCATCTTATCCCAACAACCCCACACTGACTCAAAATCTCCTGACTCAAAATGTGTATGTGTATGGGGGGTGCGGGCAGAATTCGATACCACGATCAAAACAGTCACACTTGCGACATTTTGACTTGGCAGTGAGACACACATTTTTAATTGGTCGCAAGGGTGCCAGTGAAAACAATGGACCTGGTCACGTTATAATTATTATCATGATTTATTCAAACAATTGAATTTCATTGCAATTGACCAAAAATAAAGAAGCAACAGCAGCACGGAAATGCCCGTGTGTGCGCGCGTCAGAACTTGCCTTTATGAGGGAGGTTTCGGAAACCCTCCGGGCCAGTCAATCATCCCAGTCAGTGGGCAGAGAAACAAATATTGTAATGATGCTATTTTTAATCTAGGCTATATAATTGATTTTAAAAAACGATTAAACAATGGATGCTTATTTATCACATGCTCTCTGCACAGATATAGCCTACAGACAAACTGTCAGGCAGAGAGAACCCATAGCTCTCAAAAAGCCGGTTGTTACGAGGAGCGAAGAGCGATAGCGGTAAGGGTAGGAAAGATGTTCCAAGTTATAACTACCATTAAATTCTAAGGCAAGAATGGGTATGCAAACCACATGTTTAAAAAGTTTAAAGTCTTGGTTAAGTATTTGTGATGTGCAATTCAGTCATCATGGAATAGTATACCTTGAAAATCAGACATTTTCTTTTGTCTCTTTGGTCCTTGAAAAGTCATTTAAGTTATGGTAGCCGATTTAGAAGTTCTACTGCGCTAATAGTGCCTTCAGAAAATATTCATACCTCGACTTATTCCACATGTGGCTGAACGGCTCAATCTTGTGTAGCAACATTTGAAATTGTGTTTTTTATTTTTTACTTTGGAATAAAGTAGACGCGCAGAGCTAGAAAATTGTTTATCATACAGTACAGTTGAAGAACAATGGGAAAGTAATTCTGCTTTGAAAGTTGATAAACTTGTAACCCCACTTTTGAGAAAATGGCCCTTGAATGTTTTGGTACACCTATTGGAAAGCTCTTCTTGGTCTACACCCATTCAGCATTGTTTACACCATCTTAAGCTTTAGCCCCACCCATCTCTTTAAGGATTCACATGCGAGGCCATGTGCTAAACAGTGAGTACAACCAAAGATTTAGACTAAAAGCTAGTTTATACTATGTTATTCGACATGTCTGTATACAGTTGTCGCAGTGACATCATTAATTTTTTGGGGGGCGTCCGACATCAAACTTGTCGCTATCGTTTTGAAAAAGTATAAACAAAAACAGGCTGCATGACATCAGCCTGATGGTCCAAAATAACATAACTGGTGTATTGTAACACCAATTTAGTATATGTCTGTAGCAAACCAGGCTAAAAGCAAAAAAAAAAAAATGGATTCGTTTCTAGCTTGTTAGCTAGCTAGCCAGTTCAGGGCTCCCAAGTTGCACAGCAATCTAAGGCACTACATCACAGTGCCTAAGGCATCACAACAGACCCTGGTTGGATTCCAGGCTGTATCACAACCGGCCGTGATTTGGTGTCCCATAGGGCAGTGCACAATTGGCCCAGCGTCGTCCGGGTTTGGTCGGGGTGGGCCGTCATTGTAAATAAGAAGTTGTTCTTAACTGACTTGTTTAGTTAAATAAATAAAAAATATTAATATATCATATAGCTGATAACACCTTAGCTTTAGCTAAATTGTATTCATTATTACAGGACAATAAACTCGCAACAAGATAATGGCGAGCTAATGACAGAAAATAGCTTACGGTTGGGAGTGTGACAAAATAAAAGCAGGGCATTCTACCAGAGAATTGTATAACTTGGACATTGTCTTGTTGGCCTAATGTTATACCCTAATTTGACTTTGGTGCAGATCATGTAGTTCCTCTTATTACAGTCTCTGGTAAACACACACTATATAAAATCAAATCTAAGAGTGAATTTGTCACATGGACAGGATAACCAGTGAACTGGTTACTTGCATAGTGGAGTCTTTTTTTGACATGTAGCTAAATAATTAACCAAAACCCTAACTCATAACGTTACCACCTTGCATGAATCTGCAGGCAGCTAAAGCTAACCAACTAGCTAGGTTCAATGTTAGATAGCAAACATTAGGCTATAACTAGCAATGCAAATGGCTCTGAGATGCAAATATTACTACACAGATCATACACGTAACGTTAACTAGAGAGCCAGCCAGCTAATGTTAGCTAACTTGCACTGAACAAGTTGAATTATTTAAAAATATATATAATTTGACCCCTTTTTCGTGGTATCCAATTGTTTTAGTAGCTACTATCTTGTCTCATCGCTACAACTCCCGTACGGGCTCGGGAGAGACGAAGGTTGAAAGTCATGCGTCCTCCGATACACAACCCAACCAAGCCGCACTGCTTCTTAACACAGCTCCATCCAACCCGGAAGCCAGCCGCACCAATGTGTCGTCCGGGTTAGAGAGGGTTTGACCGGTAGGGAAATCCTTGTCTCATCGCGCACCAGCGACTCCTGTGGCGGGCCGGGCGCCTGGCCGGGCGCCTCCCTACCTGAATTAAAGGCTAACAACAAAAAATCTAAATTTCTCAGATTTTCCCCAGACCTCAAAATGGTCCCCTGATGTAGTTACATTTTTTATTTTATTAAACTAGGCAAGTCAGTTAAGAACAAATTCTTATTTACATTGACAGCCTACCGCGGCCGACCCCAATGACGCTGGGCCAATTGCGCGCTGCCCTGTGGGAGATGTGGGTACGCAGACCGAAGAGTCACTGCTGCCCCTCATGAGTTCCGATGTTTTGTGGCCCCCACCCCTGCTCTAGAGGAGTTTGCATAAAAAAAGAAAAAAATACACATGTAACTTTGACATCCGTAATAAATATATTTTGCACATTATTTTAAGTGTCTTTTCTTTGCTGTTACAGTAAATCTATCCTAATTAAAAAACACAAAGGCATGCTAATTTAAAAATGTGGCTAGTCATTCTTAGCCTGGTTTTATATGGAATGAAGGAACATTATGGGACAGAGGCCAGATCATGATCAATTATTATATTTATTTAAAAGATTGTGCGACCTAATCATGTGCTGGTGCCACCAACTGAAAAAGGTTGGTAGCACCAGTGCCGCCAGTAGAAAAGGTTAGTGTAGAACCCTGAGTGCAGGGGACACAGGCCACACATATAGATTTGAAATGCAAAATGCTTTTAACAGATGCTCTATACATGAAATTCACAAAGCACCAAACACCAGAGAAATGACTGATGTATTATTTCGTTCTCTCTCCATAAATGTTTAATAACACCTTACAATGAAAGCACTGCAAGGCCACACTTTTCTCCCGGATTTTTTGTTGTTGTTGACAAAAAGTCTAGGTGGTTGTGCCTGAAGCACAATGAAATGTTGCCCAAGGAGGATAGCTACGAAGCACTGCTGAACGAAAGTAACATCTACAATGGTAAAGACAGAGCATTAATAATCAATGTCCCACCAAAACAGGCTCGGAAACGCATCACTAAGAAACATTCAGATTAAAGTGCTTTTCTTAGCCCCATGGGGGGTATTACTACACCACCAGTGTTATGGGAGCTAATACGTGGACACAGACACATCACATCTATGGCACATAGCTACATGAGAATTTCAACAAAAGCTGTGTAGTGAAGGCCTACTTACTGTATAGCATGCAATTGCGTAAAATGTTAGAAACATGTCTACTGAGATTTTGGATTTTCCTAAAATGGGTCAATGGGAGATGTTTATTGAATTAAGGAGTTTTAAATTCCCTAAATGGCATTTATATCTAAAATGAGAGAGAACATACTTTATAACTTTCATTATGTGAGTAGTCAGTCAGTTCACCTGGCAAACAATGGATGCTGTGAGAATTCTACAAAACCGCAGTAAACCAATCTGTTTTCACTAAATGTCAATAATGTGGTCCTTAAAATACATAAATCATTTGAAAACAATGTGGCAGTTGTTACCCATGTCTAAAAATCCCAATACCGTCTGTTATGATATTTAGGCGTTATACAGCCCAAATGTAAAGCAAGTGCCATGCTAAGAACGTTCAAATCTGTGGGACATCTTTTTTTGTGAAACCTGCAAAAATCAGTGTTCAGATTTGCTCTTTGTGATGGGTATTCTTCAACATAGAGTAAGATTAATGTGACATTGTATTGCCAGGTATGGGGTCAAATCAGCTTCTAAAGCCCATTGAGCATGAGGTGACACTGTTGAGAATGATTAAAACATCAGTGAGGAAGCAAACACAGACTAGTGCACAGAGGATGGGTCCCGTGAGCGCACGCGGAATGTGGTCAAATGAGCAGAGGATGGTTGCGCAAACACAACATCCCCAAATGGATTTCTCTTCTCACAAAAAAAAAATTCTTGCTCTTGCAACTGCAATAGTTGTATAATGAACATGGTAGTCACTAGTTAACACCGCTTCAAATTCTTAATTATTATGGCTAAACCACACCTATTTCGACATGTTCTCTTAAAATCAGATTTTATAACTAAACTTATGCTAACCTTATGCCTAACCATGATTTTAAATTAAGACCAAAACGTTTGTTTTTGTATGCAGCCAATTGACTGTGGCTGAGTTATTTAAAGGAAATTGTATTTTGACAGTGAAAGGCAATGGTGGTGATGTAGGGACAATGGCCGACGATAAAAAGGTATCGTTTTTCAGTAGAGAACCTAACCAACCAACTATGATTTCAATATTAAAATTGGTAGTAAGTTGGTCTTCTTTTACTAAAGCAGTCCATTGATTAGGCAAGCAAGGTTAGCGTCAGCTGGCTAGGAAGTTAGCTAATTAGTTAACATTTAAGCACATAGCTAGCTACGTCTAGCTAGCTAAGTCTGTAATTACACTCCAAAAGGTCATTGCTAATGTGGCTATCATAAAGAACTATAAACTGGACGAGAGTGCCAAATCGGGATTCATCTGAGAAGAGCACACTTCTCCAGCATGCCAGTGGCCATCAAATGTGTGCAGGGTAGCCTAGTGGTTAGAGCGTTGGACTAGTAACCGGAAAGTTGCAAGTTCAAACCCCCGAGCTGACAAGGTACAAATCTGTCATTCTGCCCCTGAACAGGCAGTTAACCCACTGTTCCTAGGCCGTCATTGAAAATAAGAATTTGTTCTTAACTGACTTGCCTAGTTAAATAAAAATAAAATAAATAGTGCATTTGGAAAGTATTCAGACCCCTTGACTTAACTGACTTGCCTAGTAAAAAAAAAAAAGTGGTAAAATAAAAATACATTTGCCCACCGAAGTCGGTTACAACACTGAACTGCAGTCAGGTCAAGACCCTGGTGAGGACAAAGAGCACGCTGATTAGCTTCCCTGAGACGGTTTGACAGTTTGTGCAGAAATTCTTTCATCAACTGTCCAGGTGGCTGGTCTCAGACGATCCCGCAGGGGACGAAGCCTGATGTGGAGGTCCTGGGCTGGCATGGTTACACGTGGTCTGTGGTTGCGAGGCCGGTTGAATGTACTGCCAAATTCTTTAAAATGACGTTGAGGCGGCTAATGGTAGAGAAATTAACATTCAAGTCTCTGGCAAGAGACTTGCCACAACACTTGTGGCATTGTGTTGTGATAAAACTGTACAGCCTTTTGTCCCCCAGCACAAGGTGCATCTGTGTAATGATCATGCCGTTTAATCAGCCTCTTGATATGCCACACCTGTCAGGTGGATGGATTATATTGGCAAAGGAGAAATGCTCACAGGGATAGACACATTTGTGCACCAATACATCTTGTTTTTATTTTGGTTCAGTGTACATGGGCAATATTGTAAGCTGCTAACTGCACACTTTCAGATGGTCTATGTGAAATGCAGATTTTATTACTTTTACTCTGGCAGTTTTGTGCAGTTACAATAAAAGATAATGACCTCTAACCATCTTCTCTTTCTCCATTCCCTCTCTTCATACAGGCCCACTTTCACTATGTGGTGGGGAAGTTGTTCTGTCCTTAGCTGACAGAGATAGCAGATACAGGATCCACTCTGTTCCGAGTACCTAGGCTCTCTATACACAGCGCACTGGGTCTTCCTGCAGGTAACAATGACTTCGATCAAATCACCTCAATAACTTAATCATTAGTGGTACTGAGTGTTCCTGTAATTGCATTGACGCTGTACGAAGGCATTGTTATTAGGACATTTGTGACATTGAGAGGATGATATGTTATTGACTTTCACCAACTGCTTTCTATTTGATTAGAAATGTTGTTCTATACAGAGGACGGTTCTATATAGAATTTGTACAAGTACCTTATGTAATTGGATAGCTCCCCACAACGAGGGTTGGGCATGAAATGACAGCAGGCTGTTCAATACTGGGCCCTACTGACTGACGAGTGGCGTGATCGGATACAGCTCGACTCAGTACGTTATCACTTATTTAGCTAAATTATTATCCTTAGTTGCTTCTTTTGATGCACCAACAGTCTTTAAAAATCAACTGTTACACCTTGAATGCAACATCTCAAATCTGTCCTATGCCATTTCCTGACTGTTTTTACTCTCGCCCTCACGAGACAGGTCAGTGTGTGTGTAGAGAACATACATCTGACAAGGTGGAGTCCGGCTTTTACTGCACCGCCCTGGACCACTACGAGGCAGACGCCAAGTTCACAGGTGAGTCACCTTTGACCTTGACGCAACTTTCTTGTAAGGCTTTTGGGGTCATGAATGTTCCAACTCATCATGTGCCTTACAGAACTCGGCACATATGTAGCCCTCCACCTTCCTCGGTGGAATCCTGACCAGGGGTATCAAACTCCAATGCCTACGTACCCGTTGTGTTGGCGTAGTTACCAAACTAGTTGAAGGTGGTGACAGTGATGTGTCGCAGTGTGACCAACAAACAGCCACTGTGCCATCACCATGCCAGATGACGACAACCAAATAATATTCCTCCATCCTGGATCACGATAAAGACACACCTAGTCTCTAACTCTATACGTTTGTTGAATATGAACAAGTGAGTAGTGGGTTTGTATATGCAAGCGCGTGTGTATGACACACGTTGTGTACAGTCGTGGCCAAAAGTTGAGAATGACACAAATATTAATTTTCAAAGTCTGCTGCCTCAGTTTGTATGATGGCAATTTGCATATACTCCAGACTGTTATGAAGAGTGACCAGATGAATTGCAAAGTCCCTCTTTGCCATGCAAATTAACTGAATCCCCCAAAAACATGTCCACTACATTTCAGCCCTGCCACAAAAGGACCAGCTGACATCATGTCAGTGATTCTCTCATTAACACAGGTGTGAGTGTTGACGAGGACAAGGCTGGAGATCACGCTCATGCTGATTGAGTTTGAATAATAGACTGGACGTTTCAAAAGGAGGGTGGTGCTTAGAATCATTGTTCTTCCTCTGTCACCCATGGTTACCTGCAAGGAAACACATGCCATCACCATTGCATTGCACAAAAAGGGCTTCACAGGCAAGGATATTGCTGCCAGTAAGATAGCACCTAAATCAACCATTCATCGGATCATCAAGAACTTCAAGGAGAGCAGTTCAATTGTTGTGAAGAAGGCTTCAGGGCGCCCAAGAAAGTCCAGCAAGCGCCAGGACCGTCTCCTAATGTCGATTCAGCTGCGGGATCGGGGCACCACCAGTACAGAGCTTGCTCAGGAGTGGCAGCAGGCAGGCGTGAGTGCATCTGCATGCACAGTGAGGCGAAGACTTTTGGAGGATGGCACGGTGTCAAGAAGGGCAGCAAAGAAGCCAAATCTCTCCAGGAAAAACATCAGGGACAGACTGATATTCTGCAAAAGGTACAGGGATTGGACTGCTGAGGACTGGGGTAAAGTCATTTTCTCTGATGAATCCCCTTTCTGATTGTTTGGGGCATCTGGCAAAAGGTTGTCCGGAGAAGACAAGGTGAGCGCTACCATCAGTCCTGTGTCATGCCAACAGTAAAGCATCCTGAGACCATTCATGTGTGGGGTTGCTTCTCAGCCAAGGGAGTGGGCTCACTCACAATTTTGCCTAAGAACACAGATCAGTGTTAAGGCAGGGATAGACTACACCGTTTGTCTGTGCTTGCCCCTCTACTCTGCAGTCAGTGATGCAGTCCCCATACACACTCATCGACTCGGTTAGTCCTCCCCACTAATTACATCTTCTGTCCTCTATAGATTGTACTGATACCCCACTAAGAACCTGGAGATCTTCATTGGTTCTGAGGGAGGTGACGTGGCCACCAACAGTGCCTGGGACACATTCCAGTGTTACCACTGTCTGGAGAACAGCTAGAGCGTAGTCATGACCCCTCCAGAGACATCTGCCGCTACTTTATCTTCAGCGTGCCAGCTCTGCTGCATCACAGAGCTAAAGGTATGGCACCGCACTCCAAACAGTCATGTAGGACTGCTTTAATCAAATTAAACATACTTGTATGCTCATTTAAAAAGTAAGCGCCAAAAGTATTGCCACAGTGACGTTTTTGTTGGTTTTGGCATTGAAATTATACAATGACTATGAGGTTAAAGTCTTGACTGTCATACGTTCAAATTAAAGATTTTCATCTATATCGGGTGAACAGTTTAGAAATTATAGCACATTTTGTACATTGTCCCACCATTTTAGGGGACCAATGGTATTGGGACAAATTCACGCATGTGTATTAAAGCAGTCAAAAGTTTAGTATTTGGACCTATATTCTTAGCACACAACAACTAAATACATAGCGTGTGACTCTACACATGTTGGATGCATTTGCTGTTACATGTCCTAATAATTCGAAAGATTGCTCAGAAAACCAGGTGTTTTTTTTTACCCGATTATGACTTTAAGGCAATTAAGATAAGCAGAGTGAGGTGCTTACATGACTAATGCCCCACAGCCTTTTGCCATAAAATAATTGCGCTAGAGGGGATGGCCGCAGTTTTACGGGCTAATGACCAATTGTGCTATTTTTGTGTGATTTCTTTCCGCTGATCCTAACTTTGTCATCAATAGTTGGCACTATGATTGAATATTTTCCCAGTATTTTACAGATGTTTTATCCCGAGAACAAATCACTTCTGTCCCGGGTAACCCAGTATTTCCGCCCCAAAACCGTAAGTGTAACTAAATAGCATAGAAAATAGGCCTGTCTGGATTTGAAATACATTTCAAACCTGATGCTACCTGAGCCTGATGAGAAATATATTAAATACATTTCAAACCTGATGCTACCTGAGCCTGATGAGAAATATATTAAATACATTTCAAACCTGATGCTACCTGAGCCTGATGAGAAATATATTAAATACATTTCAAACCTGATGCTACCTGAGCCTGATGAGAAATATAT
>NC_056439.1:30363064-30400564 GCF_018296145.1 Oncorhynchus tshawytscha | reverse complement strand
CTCACCACTCTGCTACAGTGAGAACAGTTCTGGGAGAGAGGAAGAGACAGAGGGAAAGATAGCGTATCCTAGAGAAATCGTGTGGATGATGCTGGACATATTACCGTATAGCCTCTCAAGCCCTTATGCCCAGCAGCAGGAGAAAGGCACAATTTAAAAGATGATGCTGCAGTAAATAGCAGGCGTTTTATGGGCTCTTGACCTATTCTGTCACACCGTGTATTAGTGATGTATGGGTTGACTCATAACCCGCAGTCCCTGTGCTTATAACCACAAAATATTGTGTGGATGAAGGACGGGTGGGTTGCAGTCGGGTTGAATAAAGAGAAAACAATACATTCATAAATCCATAATGTATCATTTTTGTGCAATTAACGCTGAGTGAAATGCAATGCTGCATTTAATTATTATTATTATTATTTTTTAATGCTCAACAGTTTCCCATGTGTATCAAGAATGTTCCACCACCATAAGGACATCCAGACAACTTGACATAACTGTGGGAAGCATTCTAGTCAACATGGGCCAGCAACACTATGGAACGCTTTTGACACCTAGAGTCCATGCCCCAACGAATTGAGGCTGTTCTGAGGGCAAAAGGGTGTGCAACTCAATATTAGGAAGGCGTTTCTAATGTTTTGTACACTGTGCATATCATTGAGGTTTTTCTTTCATTATTTTAGTCTATCTGACATTAGAGTATAAGTTTAAGCTTCAGGGCCTAACTCTACGCGTGCCAATTAGCCTACACGCCAATCGCCAAATGCTTTTGGGAACGGGCAGAAAACGTTAACATCGATCCACTGAGGCAAACAGGACAATGTCAGAGTTGAATTCAATAAGAGAAAAGTTGCGAAGTGGAGAGATGAAAATAAAGAGAGGGGGAGGGCCAGAAAACTAATGTTTAGGAAAGATTTGTTATGTTATATGTGATTGTGAGAAGCTATACAAATTCAACAGTCACACGATGGGGACTTCAAATAGGCCTATGGCACGTCAAGGGAACTGTAGCCTGCTGTTCAGATCGGTTAAATGGAAACTGAAATCTGGACACTGACTAAAGGTTTATAACCTCTCACATCTTTTATATTATCTCCTGCAGAATTAAGCATTTCTTGCAGTAAAATTATACACCAAATGTACATTTTGACTCAGTAACATCAGAATATGACGGCTATCTTTATCAGCATCATAAAAGCTGATAGTATTTCAACCACATAAAATATAGATCCAAGCCGAACTGAAATCTTATCAGAAAAATGTTGGGTCGTTTTCACAGCTTTACATTTCCTTTACAACTAGCACAGAAAATCGTTCCCGATTTTTGTTGTTGTTGACTTATTGCATTTTCTCCTCAGTCCCTAAATGTCTTTGATCTGCTAAAGAAGCAGAGATGACGGAGAACTTGACCGATGTCAAATATATTGGAAGCATTCATTCTACCGATTTATGGCATTGTTCTGGTGAGCAAGGGTTTATATAGTCTTCTAGGTCAACATATAATGACAGAAGATAAGCTGCTTGTATCTAATTGTAGACAAGTTGACTAACAAATAGCCTATCAAAATGTCAGAAATTATAAGCAGAAACATATCTAAATGAGGCAAATAAAAATCCTGCATCCCCTGTTAATGTTGCGCATTGTGTATTCTATTGTTTTTATTTTTTTCTCTCTGCATTGTTGGGAATGGCTCGTAAGTCAGCATTTCACTGTTAGTTTACGAGGCATGTGGCAATAAAAATGTATTTGACAATCAGAGGGGCCTATACAAATGGCTTGTCTGAGAGGAGCTAGCCTGAAGATGGCAAGTTCACTTTGAAAGTCTCCTCCCTCCAATCTTCTCTTAGTTTCACCTCTTTGCTCTACAATTACAGAGGATTTCCCCTGTGGAAGGGTCCGTTATGTGGTCCATTTATGGGACAGGGGGCAAGCTACGCCCAACTCCTGGACCTACCTGATGAATGGGCTCTTTGTGGGTCTGTGGAAACAAGCAGCAAACCCCCCTTTTACCTCCATATGGCCAGGCCTATACCTCTCCTGTAGCCTGGGGCCACAGTGAACATCTGCCCCTACTGGGCTGCACTCGAACAGGGGGCCCTCTCATGGTCCTGGGGACCAACCACGTACAGGATAATTTTTGTTTTATTTGTTTTTTTTTGTGTGATAAATCCAGCAATTGTTGAACACTAGGCCAATTTGCTCATGTTTTGTGAGATCTTTTCTATACTAGAGGGTAGTGATGAACCGATATGACATTTTTTGCTGATACCGATATCCAATATTTTCCTTGCCAAACAAAATTATACCGATACGTACAACAGATATAAAAAAAATTGCGGCCTTTTTAAGCATTCTAGTATAGTTAAAACACACACATGGACACAGCGGTCTAAGGCACTGCATCTCAGTGCAAGAGGTGTCACTACAGTCCCTGGTTCGAATCCAGGCTGTATCACATCTGCTCATAGGGCGGCGCACAATTGGCCCAGCGTCGTCCGGGTTTGGCTGGTGTAGGCCGTCTTTCTAAATAATAATTTGTTCTTAACTGACTTGCCTAGTTAAATAAAGGTTACACACCACACTGACCAAAAAGTTATTTTGTTGGCATTTACGTATGTCCCCATTACCAGTAAAACATAATCAAAACCTATTTCTTTCACTTACTTGCTGTGCTGTTTCGTTGTTCAGTCGTTTCATTCTCAACCAAGATTTCTATGGAACGCTGTTTGGGTCTTTGAGTGTCAAAAAATATATTATTTAACCCTACTTGACATGTCAAATAACACCATTTGACCAATCAGGACCTGAATATGACTGCATGTCACATAATTTAATGCGTTCATGAATCTTTTACGTAGTTATTACACATTGATTACACTATCACTTGTATTTCATGTCACAACTATTCATACGTTTGCTATGATGCTGGTAAAGTTGTCTCGCGCATCTACAAAGCTAGCTAGCTCATGGATGCAAACAATGTTCTTCCCCAAAACATAGCAAAACGACATCAGTTTCAGTAGCTATAGTTAGCTAACTAACTATATAGCTAGGTGTCACCATCTAAAATAACCCTAATTTATAAGACAGTTCTTATTTGATTAATGTGGCTAGCATCACAACACACAACCCGGTCGAGCCACACAAGCCAGATGAAGCTAGCTGGCTGCTTATAACGTTAGCTTTGCCCAACAGGGTTAAGTAGCTGGCTAGCTATTTAATTTCATGAACTGAAATACATTATCAATAGGCTAACAACAAGTGGCAACCTTGCTAATACTTACTCGCAAGGATTCCTAAATCATTGCTTAGAATAATGAAAATGAAAGCAGTTTTTACTGGTCATTGTTTTCAAGCTGATTGTATTGGTGCTAACTAGGTACCAAGCTAAAGCTAGCTACCCCAGAAGTTGAGGTTAAACAAATGATGGTTTATTACCAACGCAGTATTGTAAACTCATCGTTTGTGGCCGGTGTTTGCTGACTTTTTTTGTACAGCTTTGACAGTGCTACTCTATCTTTTTTGACATGCAAAGACCCAAACGGCATAGTATGTATGCCGTGAAACTAATCAAATTAAATGTATTTATATAGCCCTTCTTACATCAGCTGATATCTCAGTGCTGTACAGAAACCCAGCCTAAAACCCCAAACAGCAAGCAATGCAGGTGTAGAAGCACGGTGGCTAGGAAAAACTCCCTAGAAAGGCCAAAACCTAGGAAGAAACCTAGAGAGAAACCAGGCTATGAGGGGTGGACAGTCCTCTTCTGGCTGTGCCGGGTGGAGATTATAACAGAACATGGCCAAGATGTTCAAATGTTCATAAATGACCAGCATGGTCAAATAATAATAAACACAGTAGTTGTTGAGGGTACAACAAGTCAGCACCTCAGGAATAAATGTCAGTTGGCTTTTCATAGCCTATCATAAAGAGTATCTCTACCTCTCCTGCTGTCTCTAGAGAGTTGAAAACAGCCGGTCTGGGACAGGTAGCGCGTCCGGTGAACAGGTCAGGGTTCCATAGCCGCAGACAGAACAGTTGAAACTGGATCAGCAGCACAGCTAGGTGGACTGGGGACAGCAAGTAGTCGTCATGCCAGGTAGTCCTGGCAATAGCTGTGACGCTATTACTGTGTAACTCCGGGTAGGGCAACATCTGAAAAATAACGCACTTGGTAGTGTTAACCGGTGCTCGACCAGTCGGCAAAAGCCAACATCACCCACAACATCACCCACGACAGAGAACGGTTGATTGTCAAGGGAAATTAATTCCATTACCTTGGCTTTAATGGATTTCGAGTTGTCTCGCTGAAATTTTGTTACTCTTTCAAATGACTGCATGACTTGTTGACTGCTCGATCCACACAGCAGACATTATGTTCTACTTTAGGAATGCGTGTAGCGGCAAATTTTACGTGGCGTCATTTACGTCATGTACTTTCGTTATATAGGGATGCACGTCAGCTTTAAAATCGGTTTTGCACATTGGGAGTAGACATTGGCCGATTCCAATATGTTCACAGATAGAAAAAAAAGAAGTATTTATTCATTTTAAAATTATTTTTATTATATCGTGCAGCCCTACTAGAGGATGTGTTTGTGTTCATGATCTTTTGGCAGGTTTGCTTTGTTTTCCGCATATCTGATATGTAAACAGGTAAAGCCCAGTAGCGCTGCTGTTTCTCCCAAAACTGCTTTTTCATTTAGAATCCTGCTGATGAGGTGAAAAAGATTTACTGCGTCTAGGCTTAAAGCACTCAAGTTCTGAAGAGGGTTTGAAAGAAATGAGACTTTGGAAACATACAATAAAAAATTGTAGGCCCAAGATGATTTTCCCCCTCAAATTTCATCACATTGAAAAAAAAAAAAAAAACATTTTGGCTATGTTTTGGGGTTAAAACAGTTGTAGTCACTCCAGATGTGGCCATTTGGAAACCAGATGTTGGTGCTTGCTTCTGAAGGTGGCCAGCTAAGAGCAGGAAGCCTACGGAAGGTGAATTCCAGTGGAATAAAGCTCCACAGAGACTTAATTAAAAGAGTGGACTGTGCAAACGTTTATCCAGCCCCCCGCCTGCCGCCCACCCCTCCTGCCGCCTACTTAGGGAAGATTTAAGACCTTCTCCATTGTCTTTAGGGTCCACTCCTCACTTGAGTGTGATTGATGGGTAAACTCCTACCTGCTTAAAGGTGTGATTGATGAGTAAATGTTGCTCGGCCCGAAAGTGGCTCTGGTGGTTGCTATGGCCGTGTTGTTTTGATGGCTTTTAAATTTTTTAAAAATGTATTATTATTATTATTTGTTAAACCTTTATTTAACTAGGCACTTCAGTTAAAAACAAATTCTTATTTTCAATGACGGCCTAGGAACATTGGGTTAACTGCCTTGTTCAGGAGCAGAAGGACAGATTTTTACCTTGTCAGCTCGGGGATTTGATCTTGCAACTTTTAGGTTACTCGTTCAACGCTCTAACCACTAGGCTACTTGCCGCCCTGCTTGTGGAAGGACCCTCTGCATTGGAATGTTTTCGTATTGGTGGACATTGACATTTGATGACGGAATTTGTGTGTCATGCAACAATTTCCTAGAACAGCTCTGTGTTGGTCAATGAGGGAAGGGAACCCCTCTATGCAGTAAGACCTATTAAACCAGACTAATACAGGAACACTGAGACATGATATGTCTAATGTAGTCCTGTTCTTAATCGATGCAGTTTATAATGAAATATTTATCTCTAAACTACCATAACTGTTTTGTCTTTTTTGGGATCTTATTAATATTAGACCAGTTGTTAGAGCACTTTCAAGGTCATAACAAATTATTACGATCCTGACAATGTTGAAAGAAGCCCGAGTCTTTTCAGGGAACTTCAGCATCAGTGGAATTTAAAATAGTTTAGTGATGAGAAGCTGTGGGTGCATTGCTGAACTGGATGTTGTATTTTGTGCAGTGTGGCACGCTGACTGTTTGAGTAACTTTGAAATTACAATAGAAAAAAGAAATTTCCAGTGCAGACAATCTTTGGCATGGGTGTCAGATGAATTTCCTGTCTGTCTGCAACATTTCATTCATGATTCCTACCGTCTGAACTATTGCATTAAGGTAATATAAGATTGCCATTATCACCTGTTGTGGGGCTGATAACACGCATACATATTATATAAAATGGAGGTATACCACCAGGCCATTGCTAAGGAAAAGTGCATTAGACATGCATGTAGGTAATAGATTTAAACCTGCCTGCTCCAAAGAATAAGGCTTCTTCTGTAGAGCTTTGTATATACAGTTAGAGTCGGAAGTTTACATACACTTAGGTTGGAGTCATTAAAACTCGTTTTTTCAATCACTCCACAAATTTCTTGTTAACAAACTGTAGTTTTGGCAAGTCGGTTAGGACATCTATTTTGTGCATGACACAAGTCATTTTTCCAACAATTGTTTACAGACAGATTATTTCACTTATAATTCACTGTATTACAATTCCAGTGGGTCAGAGGTTTACATTCACTAAGTTGACTGTGCCTTTTAAACAGCTTGCTCAAATCCAGAAAATGATGTCATGGCTTTAGAAGCTTCTGATAGGCTAATTGACATCATTTGAGTCAATTGGAGGTGTACCTGTGGATGTGTTTCAAGGCCTCACTTCAAACTCAGTGCCTCTTTGCTTGACATCATGGGAAAATCAAAAGAAATCAGCCAAGACCTCAGAAAAAATGTGTAGACCTCCACGAGTCTGGTTCATCCTTGGGAGCAATTTCCAAACACATAAAGGTACCACGTTCATCTGTACAAACAATAGTACGCAGGTATAAACACCATGGGACCACGCAGCCATCATACCGCTCAGGAAGGAGACTCATTCGGTCTTCTAGAGATGAACGTACTCTGGTGCGAAATGTGCAAATCAATCCCAGAACAACAGCAAAGGATCTTGTGAAGATGCTGGAGGAAACGGGTACAAAAGTATCTATATCCACAGTAAAACAAGTACTATATCAACATAATCTGAAAGGCCGCTCAGCAAGGAAAAAGCCAATCATTCTCTCTACTGTTATTCTGACATCTCACATTCTTCAAATAAAGTGGTGATCCTAACTGACCTAAAACAGGCAATTTTTACTAGGATTAAATGTCAGGAATTGTGAAAAACTGAGTTTAAATGTATTTGGCTAAAGTGTGTGTAAGCTTCCGACTTCAACTGTATGTGTGTGTGTTTGACACATTTGTGTGTCTGTTTCTTCAGATGTGAGAGCTGTGTGGACATGCTGTTTGTGAGTGGCTCGGGGGAACTGTGTGCAGTGTGGCACGCCCCTGAGGAAGACTAACTTCCACATGCAGCTCTTCAAAGACCCAGCCATCGACAAGGAGGTGGAGATCTGCAAGAAGGTGCTCAAGATGTGATTGAGGGGCACGGGGGAGAAGGGTGTGTCTCTGTTTGTGTTCAGCCCTCTCCTCCCTCTCCTTAAGCTTCCTTTGTCTTTGTCATTATGCTGTTTGTTTTGTAGACAATGGCCCCTCAGGGGTTGCTCAAATGGGAAGGCTCTTTCCCTGCCATACATCTGCCTCAGCCCCTCCCGTTCTGTCCATCCCTCATCGTTGTTTCTTTAGCCCTGTTATTTCAATGTAATGTGAGCAAACAAGTATTAGGCCTGATACTTACGATATATATATATTTTTTCTCTTCTCCTTCACAGTTAGAACGAGAGACTTTGACTTCTCCAGCCTGAGAGAATACAATGACTATTTGGAGCAAGTGGAGGAGATCGGTGAGAGCAGGCTGTGGACTCGGGAGATGGAGAGATAGAGGGGGGTCTTAGTGCATTGATCTGTCTCTGGCCTTGGCTCTGGATGTTGAAGTTTTACAGGTGTCAGTGCCAGCCAGGGTCAGAGACCCACCAGTCTCTCTCTGCCAATTCCCAGAGATCTCTGTCAGATGGTGTTTGCACTGTGACTATGGGTTAGCCTATGGTTTCCTATGCTTACACTGTCAGAAACATGGTGTATTACTTTTAGAGAAAAACACTACTGGTCAAAAGTTTTAAAACACCTACTGATTCAAGGGTCTTTATTTTATTTTATTTTTTTAAACAATTTTCTACATTGTAGAATAATAGTGAAGGCATCAAAACTATGAAATAACACAGATGGAATCATGTAGTTACCAAAAAAGTGTTAAACAAATCAAAATATATTTGAAATTCTTCAAATAGCCACGCTTTGTCTTGATGACTGCTTTGCACATTCTTGGCATTCTCTCAACCAGCTTCATGAGGTAGTCACCTGGAATGCATTTGAATTAACAGGTGTGCCTTGTTAATTTGTTGAATTTCTTTCCTTAATGCGTTTGAGCCAATCAGTTGTGTTGTGACAAGGTAGGGGTGGTATACAGAAGATAGACCTATTTGGTAAAAGACCAAGTTCATTTTATGGCAAGAACAGCTCAAATAAGCAAAGAGAAACGACAGTCCATTAATACTTTAAGACATGAAGGCCAGTCAATACGGAACATTTCAAGAACTTTTAAAGTTTCTTCAAGTGCAGTCGCAAAAGCCATCAAGCACTATGATTAAACTGGCTCTCATGAGGACCGCCACAGGAATGGAAGACCCAGAGTTACCTCTGCTGCAGAGGATACGTTCATTAGGGTTAGCAGCCTCAGAAATTGCAGCCCAAATAAATGCTTCACAGAGTTCAAGTAACAGACACATCTCAACATCAACTGTTCAGAGGAGACTGTGTGAATCAGGCCTTCATGGTCAAATTGCAAAGAAACCACTATGAAAGGACACCAATAAGAACAGACTTGCTTGGTCAAAAAAACATGAGCAATGGACATTAGACTGGTGGAAATCTGTACTTTGGTCTGATGAGTCTAAATTTGAGATTTTGGGTTCCAACCGCCGTGTCTTTGTGAGACGCAGAGTAGGTGAAGGGATGATCTCCACATGTGTAGTTCCCACCATGAGGCATGGAGGAGGTGTGATGGTGTGGGGGTGCTTTGCTGGTGACTCTGTCAGTGATTTATTTGGAATTCAAGGCATATTTAACCAGCATGGCTACCACAGCATTCTGCAGCGACACGCCCTCCCATCTGGTTTGGGCTTAGTGGGACCATCATTTGTTTTTCAACAGGACAATGACCCAGCACACCTCCAGGCTGTGTAAGGGCTATTTTACCAAGAAGGAGAGTGATGAGAGTGCTGCATCAGATGACATTGCCTCCACAATCCCCCGACCTCAACCAAACTAAGATGGTTTGGGATGAGTCGGACTGCAGAGGGAAGGAAAAACAGCCAACAAGTGCTCAGCATATGTGGGAACTCCTTCAAGACTGTTGGAAAAGCATTCCAGGTGAAGCTGGTTGAGAGAATGCCAAGAGTGTGCGAATCTGTCAACAAGGCAAAGGGTGGCTATTTGAAGAATCTCAAATATAAAATATATTTTGATTTGTTAAACACTTCTTTTGGTTACTACATGATTCCATATGTGTTATTTCATAGTTTTGATGTCTTCAATATTATTCTACAATGTAGAAAATAGTAAAAATTAAGAAAAACCCTTGAATGAGTAGGTGTTCTAAAACTTTTGACTGGTAGTGTACACTGGCAAGCCCTTGAATTGAAACATTAAACCTTATTTATACATTTTAAAACAATTCATTTTCAATAGTCTGGTGCTTTGCAACATCATACTTTAGGTTGTGCCGAATCCGATTTCCAGTATCTGCCCTAGATCATTTGAAGGGAAGTCTGTGCTAGTGTCTTGGAGGGCTGCCCTGCACTCTGCTCCAGTCTATAACCTGACCAACAACCTTGAGGTGGAGGGCACCAAACACATCATGGAGGCGTACCAGAGAGAGAATAGAGACATCATCCAGAAGAACAAGGCCAAGCTGGTGGGTACCTGTAATCCCGCACTGACTCGCTCTGCCTTGCCTGATGAAACTCATCACTTATGCATTATTCTGTTGTACTACATGATCTCGCTCCCTCTCTCACCCTCTGTCTCCTCCTGCAATACTGACTACTAGGATATTGATTATTCCCTCTCTCTCTCTCCATCAGATGCGAGAGCAGGAGGAGCTGCTGTTGTTGGAGGAGCTGTTGTTGGGAGGACATGCTGTTGGAGGAGCTGCTGTTGTTGGAGTAGCAGGGGAACGAGCATCGCAGGCTGGAGGCTCTGCAGGAGGAACAGAGACAGCTACAGGGCAGGAGGAAGAGCAAGCAGGCTCTACTAGATAATCTGGTGAGACACTTAGACATGTACACAGACACACACCACATACAGTCACACTAATAAACACACATTACCACATAGGCCAACGGGAACAAATTGTTCTATGACTTACAATCAGGTGACACACGTACAGGAAGAACAAGCAGGATATATAAGATGAGCCAATGACTGGTAACTAGGCTCATTAAGAGCTTATTACTACTCTTCTGCTGTGGAGCTGCTGAAGCTTTGCTGTCCCCTCAGCATTGTTAGCTTTCTGTGCCTCCTGGCAAGTATCCTGGCTCCTTTGTGCTTAGCTACGGACTTTAGAAGTGATTGTCCCTGTAGAGCAGCCTGGTATAGAGCGATCACAGATAGCAGGTTGAGCTGTTTGTTTGTTTGTTTAAACACTGGGCCTCTGTTGTTTGTTGGGAGATGAGCAGTAAGAACCCGGGGACACGCTCCTGTGCTTTGGCATTTACAGTAGAAATCTCTGAGGCCTCACACACACACACACACACACACACACACACACACACACACACACACACACACACACACACACACACACACACACACACACACACACACACACACACACACACACACACAGTAAGATATACACTACTTAACCCAAAGTATGTGGACACTTGCTCGTCAAACATCTAATTTCAAAATCATGGGCATTAATATGGAGTTGCCCCCCCCTTTGCTACAATAACAGCCTCCACTCTTCTGGGAAGGCAATACACAAGATATTGGAACATTGCTGCAGGGACTTGCTTCCATTCAGCCACAAGAGCATTAGTGAGGATGGGCACTGATTTTGGGGAGTTAGGCCTGGCTAGCAGTTTGCGAGTCATCCCACTGGTGTTCTATAGGGTTGAGGTCAGGGCTTTGTGCAGGCCAGTCAAGGTCCTCCACACCGATCTTAACAAACCATTTCTGTATGGACCTTGCTTTGTGAACAGGGGCATTGTCATGCTGAAACAGTAAAGTGCCTTCCCCAACTGTTGCCATAAAGTTGGAAGCACAGAATCATCTACAATGTCATTGTATGTTGTAGGGTTAAGATTTCCCTTCACTGGAACTAATGGACCTAGCCCGAACCATGAAAAACAACCCCAGACCATTATTCCTCCTCCACCACCAAACTTTACAGTTGGCACTATGCATTCGGCGAGGTAGCGTTCTCCTGGCATCTGCCAAACCCAGGTTTGTTCGTTGGACTGCCAGATGGTGAAGCGTGGTTCATCACTCCAGGGAATACGTTTCCACTGCTCCAGAGTCCAATGGCGGCGAGCTTTACACCACTTCAGCAGACGCTTGGCATTGGGCATGGTGATTTTAGGCTTGTGTGCAGCTGCTCACCATGAAAATCCATTTCATGAAGCTTCCGACGAATTGTTATTGTTCTGACGTTGCTTCCAGAGGTAGTTTGGAACTCGGTTTTGATTGTTGCAACCGAGGACAGACGATTTTTGCGCGCTAAGCGCTTCAGCACTAGGGGGTCCCATTCTGTGAGCTTGTGTGGCCTACCACTTCGCAGCTGAGCTGTTGTTGCTCCTAGACTTTTCCACTTCACAATACCAGCACTTACAGTTGACCAGGGCAGCTCTAGCAGAGCAACTAACTTGTTGGAAAGATGGCATCCTATGACGGTGCCACCTTAAGTCACTGAGCTCTTCAGTAAGGCCATTCTACTGCATTTTCTTTGTCTATGGAGCTTGCATGGCTGTGTGCTCGATTTTATACACCTGTCAGCAATGGATGTGGCTGAAATAGCCGACTCCACTAATTTGAAGTGGTGTCCACATACTTTTGTGTATATATAGTGCATCAATGATCAAATAGACAGATGTAGTGTTTGCAATGTATCCTGATAAGGGGCCATCAGCAGATCACCTCCAGCTGTTCATTATTCGGCTCCACACCTTCCTTTCTGCCTGGTGATGAAAACACTCCCAGCTCTGTGCCCACCTCCCGTCCACCCCGCGATAACATCCTGCTCCCTCCATGGATGGCATGCCTGGGCTTGTGTTTTCAGACCTCTAAGCTTGGCAACACTCCACTGGAGAAATTGCAATGTTCAACCTTCACTTAATGGAGGTGAAGACATACTTGAAAAAAGGTCATACCACCAGGGTTTTAACATTGCTTGCATCAATAATCTGATGACTAGCCTTGAACCGCCTTGGTTTGTTGTGCAGTTATAGGGAGGAGCGTCTGATTTGATATTTTGAACTCTGAGGTTCCCAAGTTGCACATCTCATTTACATGTACCAGTCTTCGAAGCACCTCCCATCTTTTACTTAGTGTAAATCTGTTTTTTGCTTTATCCGGATTCAGTGGTTGTTGCGCGCGCGCACACACACATACACACACGAAAATAGGATCACTCACCTCATACCTGTATTTGGATGTTCCCCTTCAGGAACGCTCTCATGTCACCACCATCCTGCTGGCACCAACACAAGGACCGGACTGCCCAGCTGGAGACTCAAATTGAGAAGCAGAAACAGGTGGTCAAACCCACCATCTTCTCCACCGGCATCCCTATGGTGAGTACCGCATGCCACATACAAGCACACTGACTGTCCTGACTGTGCAGGCCGGCTTAAGCCTACCACATAGTTGGCATACAAACAACATCCAAACAGGCTAGCTCACACAGACATGCTAGTGAATGTCCAGCATGCACCCTGGGTCGGCCTTGTCTAGTTTAAAGTTAAAGTGCGATGAGCTCACACGAATACTCTGCCTACGTGACTTCACTCAATGGTAACATATGGTTATCTTCCTTACACAGAGCCCAATGCAGTTTATCTTACTGGGGGCACACACTATGCTCTTTAGGTACATGCTAATTCATTGTTAGCATATTACAGTGGTGGTCAGTTTAGATTAGTGTCACGCTAATGGTTGGGAAGCCCTTGAAGGTGGATGTTGCTGCAGTGTATTGTGTCCTTATCAAGGGTCTCTGCCTGGTGTGGGAACAAGCCCTCAACTCCTCTGTAATGTCATCACTTTCCTACCTGCAGCCCACAGAGACAGAATGAGGGCTCTGCCTCTGTGTTTTCTTGAGCTGTCAGCTATGTGTTATTCATGGTGTCTGTTAAGGCCTTCTTCCATTTGGCAACTGCTCTGTTTTCCTCCACAGTTGTTTATTTTAATTTTACAGTGATGAGATAAAGCGATGCCATCACCCTCCTTCTCATCCAGCCCCTATGAGAGGCGTAGCGGTTTTCCCAGGGTGCAACGGTGCGTGGGAGAAATCTCTGCTCAGTGCTCACCTAGTCTCATCTCCATGACAGTGGTGAAGTCTTTCTCCAGACACACTCATATTCCTATACATTACATTGGGGGATTTGCATGCAGAGTCTAGAAACCTTTTATTCCAGTGTATTTGATAGTCATTTAAACCCAAAGACAGGACCATTGCCCATTTTTCATCCACCATTGGGGGAAGAGCTGCACCAGTATGGCTGGCTTCACATGGAGGAGGATGTGGTTCTCTCTAACTGACTGGATATGCAGCATGAAGTCGAACATGCTGATGGAGAAAGGGTTGTAGGATGTGTTGCTCTTGGCTCTGACTGGCTGTTTTTCCTCACTTTTCCCCCTCTCTTTCCCTCTTTTCTCCTCCTCCCTCTGGCTTGGGGTGGGGTAGAGCGGTTGCCAGGCGTGTCTGGCAACCGCAAGACTTCAGTTGGGCTTCAGTGTGGTTTTTCTTTCCCCTCACCTCAGTCCAGAAGACTAACTTCTGTTTGACTTGGTGGCGTTTCAAGGTGGCGCGGTTGATTCCTGCAGAACACCGGCTTATTTAGAACCATTTATTTAGTAAAAAAAAAAAAAGTATTTCGTTAGTTTGTGGTGTCCTGTTTGAGGTACGATTGAAATGAGAGAAGATGGAGTCGTGTTGCTGTCATTTCAGAGAGCAACATTTTCAGAGAGCGGGAGAGAAACATTTATTGTCAGATCGAAAAATTATCTTTCCATTAATCAATAATAGGCTGTGTGAAGGCTGTATCAAGGGTGCTTCTCTCTCCTCTTAACTATCATGTCCTGGACACGGAAGCAGACTGAGAGAAAGATGAAAAGAATGGAGGTGAAAGGTGAAATGACTTCAGCGCCTCCATGGTCATGACTTGTCTCCTCTGGGGGTTTGGAAGCAGGGGGTTTGGCCCCACAGAAGACTCTGCAGGCAGGCAGGCCAAGGTATTTGCATTTATTGAGGATCCCCATTATCTGTTGCCAAGGCAGCAGCAACTCTTCCTGGGGTCCAACAACATTAAGGCAGTTATATACAATTAACAATATTACATGTAATTACATTTTATAACACCGTTCCCTCGGGTCACTACTCTACTACCACACATTTACAATACAGAATCCATGTGTACGTGTGTATGTAGAATCTTATCACGTTTATGTGTAAGCGCGCGCGTGTGTCTTCACATTCCCCGCTGTTTCATATTTGTATGTTATTTAAATCTGATTTTACTGCTTGTATCCGTTACATGATGTGGAATAGAGTTCCATGTAGTCATGGCTCTATGTAGTAAAGTGCACCTCCCATAGTCTTCTTGACTTGGAAATTGTGAAGAGGATGTCTTGTGGGGTATGCATGGGTGTCCAAGCTGTGTGCTAGTAGTTTAAACAGACACCTCAGTGAGTTCAACATGTCAAGGCTTCTTACAAAGACAACTAGTGATGAAGTTTATCGCTCCTCCACTTGAGCCAGGAGAGATTTACATGCATATTATTAATGTTAGCTCTCCGTGTACATTCAAGGGCTAGCCATGCTGCCCTGTTCTGAGCCAATTGTAATTTTCCAAGGTCCTTCTTAAACCCTAATTAAACCCTAACCTGACCAAAAGACTGAACAGTAGTCCTGGTGCGACAAAACTAGGGCCTGTTGGACCTGCCTTGTTGATAGTGTTGTTAAAAAGGCAGAGTTATATTTTATTATGGACAGACTTCTCCCCAACTTAGCTACTGTTGTATCAGTATGTTTTGACCATGACAGTTTACAATCCGGGGTTACTCCAAGCAGTTTTGTCACCTCAACTTGCTCAATCTCCACATAGTTTATTACAAGGTTTAATTAGGGTTTAGTGAATTATTTGTCCCAAATACAATGCTTTTATTTTTAGATATTTTTAGGACTAACTTATTCCTTGCCACCCATTCTGAAACTAACTGCAGCTCTTTGTTAAGTGTTGCAGTGATGTCAGCTACTACAGCGAGTGAAGTGTTGAGTCATCTGCATACATAGACACACTGGCTTTACTCAAAGCATGTCATTAGTAAAGATTGAAAGAAGGGGCCTAGACTGCAGCCTTGGGGAATTCCTGATTCTACCTGGATTATGTTAGAGAGGTTTTCCATTAAAGAACACCTCTGTGTTCTGTTAGACGGGTAACTCTTTATTCACAATATAGCAGGGGGTGTAAAGCCATAACAAATACATTTTTCTGGCAGCAGACTATGATCAATAATGTCAAAAGGCACACTGAAGTCTAACAAAACAGCTCACACAATCTTGTTTATCATCAATTTCTCTCAGCCATTCATCAGTCATTTGTGTAAGTGCCGTGCATGTTGATTAGAGGTCGACTGATTATGATTTTTCAATGCCGATACCGATTATTGGAGGACCAAAAAAAGCAGATTTTTAAATGTATTATTTGTAATAATGACAATTACAACAATACCGAATGAACACTTTTATTTGAACTTAATATAATACATCAATCAAATCAATTTAGCCTCAAATAAATAATGAAACATGTTCAATTTGGTTTAAATAATGCAAAAACAAAGTGTTGGAGAAGAAAGTAAAAGTGCAATATGTACCATGTAAAAAAGCTAACGTTTAAGTTGCTTTCTCAGAACATGAGAACATATGAAAGCTGGTGGTTCCTTTTAACATGAGACTTCAATATTCCCAGGTAAGAAGTTTTAGGCTGAGGTTATTATAGGGATTATAGGACTCTCTCTCTATTAGAGGTCGACCAATTAATCGGAATGGACGATTTAATTAGGGCCGATTTTCAAGTTTTCATAACAATTGGAAATCTGTATTTTTGAACACCGATTTGGCCAATTTATAATAAAAAATAAAAATATATATATATTTAAAATGTTCTTTTTTACACCTTTTATATCATCCCCCGTTTGGCAAAGTTGGCTGTCTTTGTTAGGAAGAAATAGTCTTCACAGTTCGCAACGAGCCAGGCAGCCCAAACTGCTGCATATACCCTGACTCGGTTGCACAGAACGCAAGAGCAGTGACACAATTTCCCTAGTTAAAAGAAATTCATGTTAGCAGGCAATATTAACTAAATATTCAGGTTTAAAAATATATACTTGTGTATTGATTTTAAGAAAGGCATTGATGTTCATTGTTAGGTACACATTGGTGCAACGACAGTGCTTTTTTCGCCAATGCGCTTGTTCAATCACCCGTTTGGCGAAGTAGGCTATGATGCAATGATAAGTTAACAGGCACCGCATCGATTATATGCAACGCAGGACAAGCTAGATAAACTAGTAATATCATCAACCATGTGTAGTTTTTATTTTTTAAATTTTTTATTTCACCTTTATTTAACCAGGTAGGCTAGTTGAGAACAAGTTCTAGTGATTATGTTAAGATTGATATTTTTTTTATAAGATCCGTTTAATGCTAGCTAGCACCTTACCTTGGCTCCTTGCTGCACTGGAATAACAGGTAGTCAGCCTGCCACACAGTCTCCTCGTGGAGTGCAATGTAATCGGCCATGATCGGTGTCCAAAAATGCAGATGACCGATTGTTATGAAAACTTGACATCGGCTCTATTTAATCGGCCGTTCCGATTAATCGGTCGACCTCTAATGTTGATTGTCCATCCCTATGAGCGTGCTGAAAGTCTGTTTTTAAATTTGTTTACTGTAAAATAGCATTGTATCTGGTCAAACACAATTAATTCCAAAAGTTTACTAAGGGTTGGAAACAGGCTGAGTGGTCGACGTTTTGAGCCAGTAAAGGGGGCTTTACTATTCTTGGGTAGCGGAATTACTTTTTTCTTTCTTCCAGGCCTGAGGTCACACACCTCCTAGTAGGCTTAGATTGAAGATATGGCAAATAGTGGCAATATCGTCCGCTATTATCCTGAGTAATTTTCCATCCAAGTTGTCAGATCCCGGTGGCTGGTCATTGTTAATAGACAATAATAATATTTTCACCTCTTCTACACTCACTTTACCAAATTCAAATGTACAATGCTTGTATTTATTATGGATCCCCATTAGCAGCAGCTGCTCTTCCTGGGGTCCAGCTTAAGGCAGTTATTCCTTAATTTTTATTTTATTACTATACATTTACAACAGATTTCACAACATATTAAGTGTGTGCCCTCAGGCCCCTACTTTACAACCACATCTACAACACAAAATCCATGTGTGTGTGTATAGTGCGTATGTTATCGTTTTTTTGTATGCATGTGTCTGTGCCTATGTTTCTGTTGCTTCACAGTCCCCTTTCATAATTTGATCAGTTATACTTGGATGTATAGTGTCAGCGTTTGTTGCTGGCATGTCATGCCTAAGTTTACTTATCTTGCCAATTAAAATGTAATTGGCAATATCAGTGTGTTTTGTGATGAATGAGCCATCTGATTCAATGAATGATGGAGCTGAGTTTGCCTTTTTGCCCAACATTTTATTTAAAGCTTTTTACTATCATTATTCATGTAATTGATCTTTTTTTCATTGTGTAGTTTCTTCTTTTAATTCAGTTTAGTCACATTATTTTTCAATTTGGAGTACATTTGCCCATCGGTTGTGCAGCCAGACTTAGTTGCCATTCCTTTTGTCTCATTGCTCTCAACCATACAATTTTTGTAACTGTAATAAGCAATTTCATAAATGTGTCAAGTGCAGCATCTAGTTGCTCCTCATTACATACCACAGACCAACAAATATTCTTTACATCAACAACATAGTAATCACTACAAAACTTATCGTATGACCTCTTATACACTATATTAGGCCCAGCCTTTAGAACTACGTTTTTCTAGATATGGCTACTATATTGTGATCACTACATCCGATTGATCTGGATACTGCTTTCAAGCAAATTTCAGCAACATTAGTCAAGATGTGATCAATACATGCTTAAGAATTTGTTCCTGTGCTGTTTGTAACTACACTGGTAGGTTGACTGATTACAGTTTGCAGATTTTTCTTGTGTGCAGCTTGATGAAAGCCAGTCAATATTTAAATCACCCAGAAAATATACCTCTGTTGATATCACATGCGTTAGCAAGCATTTCACACGTTATCCAGATACTGACTGTTAGCACTTGGTTTATAGCAGCTTCCCACAAGAATGGGCTTGACGTGAGGCAGATGAACCTGTAGCTATATTACTTCAACTGTATTTAAGGTGATCCGTCTGGGGGATGACATCTATATGTTTTAGGCTGAGGAACGTGAACAGCCTGTGAGGATGCCACCTCCTGGTGCTTTGTCTTTATTTAAACCATGGCGAGCTAACGCAGTGTGTGTACTTCTGTCATGGTGTTTACGGTCTGAGCTATTCTGCTCCCCTGTGATTTAGCAGCAGTGGAGAGGGAGCCTCTAACCTGCATGCCCTGATAATCCTGGAGGTGTGTGTAAGATGGAGTGTGTCCCATAATTTTTATTTTTTTCTCCACCCCTTTTTTCGTGGTATCCAATTGGTAGTAGTTAGTCTTGTCTCATTGCTGCAACTCCCGTACGGACTCGGGAGAGGCGACGGTCGGGAGCCATGCGTCCTCCGAAACACAACTCAACCAAGCCGCACTGCTTCTTGACACAATGCCCATCCAACCCGGAAGCCAGCCGCACCAATGTGTCGGAGGAAACACCTGGTGACCGTGTCAGCGTGCACTGCACCCGGCCCGCCACAGGAATCACTAGTGCGCGATGAGACAAGGATATCCCTGCCGGCCAAATCCTACCTAACTCGGACATCTTGTGCGCTGCCGCATGGGCCTCCCGGTCGCAGCCGGCTAAATCTCTAGTGGCACAGCTAGCACTGCGATGCAGTGCCTTAGACCACTGTGCCACCCCCCACTGTGCCCCGAGTCCCATCAGTTTCAATAGGATGTCGTTGTCCGCACCAATGCAGAAGTCTAATTAGCATAATACAAAAATCCCCATAGAAATCAGTCAGTTTAAGCTAGCAATCTTTTTTTTTTTTTTTTAATGGGCTGCGTCTCAATCCACTGTCGCCCTTCCGCATCTGTGATGAAAGGTGGCAGTGTAAGTACGGTGTTAGTCAGACCATGACACATCCCTAAAATCAGTTTTCTCATAAAAACGTCTGTAGGATCCAAACAGTTTGGCCTACAAACTATTGACCACTCTATGGAAAGATGACTCTCGCAAGTCTTCACAAGGTTTTTACACACTGTTGCTGGTATTTTGGACAATTCCTCCATGCAGATCTCCTCTAGAGCAGTGATGTTTTGGGGCTGTTGCTGGGCAACACAGACTTTCAACTCCCTCCAAAGATTTTCTATGGGGTTGAGATCTGGAGACTGGCTAGGCCACTCCAGGATCTTGAAATGCTTCTTACGAAGCCAATCCTTCGTTGCCCGGGCAGTGTGTTTGGGATCATTGTCAAGCTGAAAGACCCAGCCACGTTTCATCTTCAATGCCCTTGCTGATGGAAGGAGGTTTTCACTCAAAATCTCACGATACATGGCCCCATTCATTCTTTCCTTTTACATGGATCAATCGTCCTGGTCCCTTTGCAGAAAAACAGCCCCAAAGCATGATGTTTCCACCCCCATGGTTCACAGTAGGTATGGTGTTCTTTGGATGCAACTCAGCATTCTTTGTCCTTTGTCCTTTTTACCAAAAAGTTATATTTTGGTTTCATCTGACCATATGACATTCTCCCAATCTTCTTCTGGATCTTCCAAATGCTCTCTAGCAAACTTCCGACGGGCCTGAACATGTACTGGCTTAAGCAGGGGGACACGTCTGGCACTGCAGGATTTGAGTCCCTGGCGGCGTAGTGTGTTACTGATGGTAGGCTTTGTTACTTTGGTCCCAGCTCTCTGCAGGTCATTCACTAGGTCCCCCCGTGTGGTTCTGGGATTTTTGCTCACCGTTCTTGTGATCCTTTTGACCCCATGTGGTGAGATCTTGCGTGGAGCCCCCAGATCGAGGGACATTATCAGTTGTCTTGTATGTCTTCCATTTCCTAATAATTGCTCCCACAGTTGATTTCTTCAAACCAAGCTTCTTACCTATTGCAGATTCAGTCTTCCCAGCCTGGTGCAGGTCTACAATTTTGTTTCTGGTGTCCTTTGACAGCTCTTTGGTCTTGGCCATAGTGGAGTTTGGAGTGTGACTGTTTGAGGTTGTGGACAGGTGTCTTTTATACTGATAACAAGTTCAAACAGGTGCCATTAATACAGGTAACTAGTGGAGGACAGAGGAGCCTCTTAAAGAAGTTACAGGTCTGTGAGAGCCAGAAATCTTGCTTGTTTGTAGGTGACCAAATACTTATTTTCCACCATAATTTCCAAATAAATTCATTAAAAATCCTACAATGTGTTTTTCTGGATTTTTTTTCTAATTTTGTCTGTCATAGTTGAAGTGTACCGGCCTCATCTTTTTAAGTGAGAGAACTTGCACAATTGGTGGCTGACTAAATACTTTTTTGCCCCACTGTATAAAACCTTATTTGTTCATCAAAAATGGTGAAAACCTGTGGTGAGTTAAATGTGAAGGATGTACTTGAAAGGATGCACATACAGTTGAAGTTTACATAAACTTAAATTGGAGTCATTAAAACTTGTTTTTCAACCACTCCACAAATTTCTTGTTAGTTTTGGCAAGTCGGTTAGGACATCTACTTTGTGCACAATTGTTTACAGACAGATTATTTCACTTGTAATTCACTGTATCACAATTCCAGTGGGTCAGAAGTTTACATACACTAAGTTGACTGTGCCTTTAAACAGCTTGGAAAATTCCAAAAAATGATGTCATGGCTTTAGAAGCTTCTGGCTAATCGACATCATTTGAGTCAATTGGCGGTGTACCTGTGGATGTATTTCAAGGCCTACCTTCAAACTCAGTGCCTCTTTGCTTGACATCATGGGAAAATCAAAAGAAATCAGCCAAGACCCCTGAAAAGAAATGGTATACCTCCACAAATCTGGTTCATCCTTGGGATCAATTTCCAAACGCCTGAAGGTAGTACGTTCATCTGTACAAACCATTGAATGCAAGTATAAACACCATGGGACCATGCAGCCGTCATACCACTCAGGAAGGCGATGCGTTCTGTCTCCTAGAGGTGAATGTACTTTGGTGTGAATAGTGCAAAACAATCCCAGAACAACAACAAAGGACCTTGTGAAGATGCTGGGCGAAACCGGTACAAAAGTATCTATATCCACGGTAAAACGAGTCCTATATTGACATAACCTGAAAGGCCGCTCGGCAAGGAAGAAGCCACTGCTCCAAAACAGTCATAAAAAAGCCAGACTATGGTTTGCAACCGCACATGGGGACAATGTCATTAAGCTCAAGACCCTGGGTCTCGACCCCGCCCTGTGCAACTGGGCCCTGGACTTTCTGACGGGATGCCCCCAGGTGGTGAAGGTAGGAAACATCTCCCCACAAGGGTGCTTTCTCAGCCCTCTCCTGTACTCCCTGTTCACCCATGACTGCGTGGCCATGCACGCCTCCAACTCAATCATCAAGTTTGCAAACGACACTACAGTGGTAGGCTTGATTACCAACAACGATGAGACGGCCTACAGGCAGGAGGTGAGGGCCCTCAGTGTGGTGTCAGGAAAATAACCTCCCACTCAACGTCAACAAAAACAAAGGAGATGATTGTGGACTTCAGGAAACAGCAGATGGAGCACCCCACTATCCACACCGACGGGACAGTAGTGGAGAAGGTGGAAAGTTTTAAGTTCCTCGGCGTACACATCACGGACAAACTGAAATCGTCCACCCACACAGACAGCATGGTGAAGAAGGTGCATCAGCACCTCTTCATCCTCAGGAGGCTGAAGAAATTTGTCTTGTCACCAAAAACACTCACAAACTTTTATAGATACACCCCAACAGGATGCTCTCGATTGTGCATCACTGCCTGGTACGACAACTGCTCCGCCCACAACAGTAAGGCTCTCCAGAGGGTAGTGAGGTCTGCACAGCGCATCACCGGGGGCAAACTACCTGCCCTCCAGGACACCTACACCACCTGATGTTATAGGAAGGCCAAAAAGATCATCAAGAACAGCAACCACCCGAGCCACTGCCTGTTCACCCCCGCTATCATCCAGAAGGCGAGGTCAGTACAGGTGCATCAAAGCGGGGACTGAAAGCGGGGATCTCAAGGCCATCAAACTGTTAAACAGCCATCACTAACATTGAGTGGCTGCTGCCAACATACTGACTCAAATCTCTAGCCACTTTAATAATTTTAAAAATTGGATGTAATAAATGTATCACTAGTAACTTTAAACAATTCCACTTTATATAATGTTTCCATACCCTACATTACTCATCTCATATGTATATACTGTACTCTATACCATCTACTGCATCTTGCCTATGCTGTTCGGCCATCACTCATCCATATATTTATATGTACATATTCTCATTCATTCCTTTATGCTTGTGTGTAAAAGGTAGTTGTGAAATTGTTAGATTACTTGTTAGATATTACTGCATGGTCGGAACTAGAAGCACAAGCATTTCGCTACACTAACATACATTAACATCTGCTAACCATGTGTATGTGACCAATAAAATTTGCTTTGAGATCTTACTTTTTGGAGAAATGTTCTCTGGTCTGATGAAACAAAAATAGAACTGTTTGGCCATAATGACCATCGTTATGTTTGGAGGAAAAAGGGGGATGCTTGTAAGCCGAAGAACACCATCCCAACCGAGAAGCACAGGGGTGGCAGCATCATGTTGTGGGGGTGCTTTGCTGCAGGTGGGACTGGTGCACTTAACAAAATAGATGGCATCATGAGGTAGGAAAATTATGTGAATATATTGAAGCAACATCTCAAGACATCAGTCAGGAGGTTAATGCTTGGTCGCTAATGGGTCTTCCAAATGTACAATGACCCCAAGCATACTTCCAAAGTTGTGGAAAAATGGCTTAAGGACAAGAAAGTCAAGGCATTGGAGTGGCCATTACAAAGCCCTGACCTCAAACCTATAGAACATTTGTGGGCAGAAATGGAAAAAGTTGTGCGAACAAGGAGGCCTACACCTCTGACTCAGTTACACCAGCTCTGTCAGGAGGAATGGGCCAAAATTCACCCAACTTATTGTGGGAAGCTTGTGGATGACTTCCCAAAATGTTTGACCCAAGTTAAACCATTTAAAGGCAATGCTACCAAATACTAATTGAGTGTATGTGAACTTCAGACCCACTGGGAATGTGATCAAAGAAATAAAAACTGAAATAAATTATTCTCTCTACTATTATTCTGATATTTCACATTGTTAAATTATAGTGGTGATCCTAACTGACCTATGACCGGGCATTTTTACTAGGATTAAATGTCAGGAATTGTGAAACACTTTAGCCAAATACATTTAAACTCAGTTTATGTTCATTTCCGACTTTAACTCTGCAATGTTGGGTTATATTGGGTAGAGTCCGTCTTAAATCTGTTTCCACACACAGTCCGTGCTTGTATTTAGTTTCCATGCTAGTGAGGGCCGAGAATCCACTCTCACATAAGTGGCGACCAGTTTTGATAGCCTTTAGCCGCACCCTCATACTACTCCTCCTCAGTTCCGTGGGTGATGTGGAGGTAAACCCAGGCCCTGCATGTCCCCAGGCACCCTCATTTGTTGACTTCTGTGATCGAAAAAGCCTTGGGTTCATGCATGTCAACATCCAGAAGCCTCCTCCCTAAGTTTGTTTTACTCACTGCTTTAGCACACTCTGCTAACCCTGATGTCCTCGCCGTGTCTGAATCCTGGCTCAGGAAGGCCACCAAAAATTCGGAGTTTTCCATACCCAACTATAACATTTTCCGTCAAGATAGAACTGCCAAAGGGGGAGGAGTTGCAGTCTACTGCAGAGATAGCCTGCAAAGGAATGTCATACTTTCCAGGTCCATACCCAAACAGTTCGAACTACTAATTTTAAAAATTACTCTCTCCAGAAATAAGTCTCTCACTGTTGCCGCCTGCTACCGACCCCCGTCAGCTCCCAGCTGTGCCCTGGACACCATTTGTGAATTGATCGCCCCCCATCTATCTTCAGAGTTCGTTCTGTTAGGTGACTTAAACTGGGATATGCTTAACACCCCAGCAGTCCTACAATCTAAGCTAGATGCCCTCAATCTCACCCAAATCATCAAGGAACCCACCAGGTACAACCCTAAATCTGTAAACAAGGGCACCCTCATAGACGTCATCCTGACCAACTGGCCCTCCAAATACACCTCTGCTGTCTTCAACCAGGATCTCAGCGATCACTGCCTCATTGCCTGTATCCGCTACATATCCGCAGTCAAACGACCACCCCTCATCACTGTCAAACGCTCCCTAAAACACTGCTGTGAGCAGGCCTTTCTAATCGACCTGGCCCGGGTATCCTGGAAGGATATTGACCTCATCCCTTCAGTTGAGGATGCCTGGTCATTCTTTAAAAGTAACTTCCTCACCATTTTAGATAAGCATGCTCCATTCAAAAAATACAGAACTAAGAACAGATATAGCTCTTGGTTCACTCCAGACCTGACTGCCCTCGACCAGCACAAAAACATCCTGTGGTGGACTGCAATAGCATCGAATAGTCCCCGCGATATGCAACTGTTCAGGGAAGTCAGGAACCAATACACGCAGTCAGTCAGGAAAGCAGCTCTAACTCCAAAAAGTTCTGGGACACTGAAGTCCATGGAGAACAAGAGCACCTCCTCCCAGCTGCCCACTGCACTGAGGCTAGGTAACACGGTCACCACCGATAAATCCATGATTATCGAAAACTTCAACAAGCATTTCTCAACGGCTGGCCATGCCTTCCTCCTGGCTACTCCAACCTCGGCCAACAGCTTCCCCCCCCGCAGCTACTCGCCCAAGCCTCTCCAGGTTCTCCTTTACCCAAATCTAGATAGCAGATGTTCTGAAAGAGCTGCAAAACCTGGACCCGTACAAATCAGCTGGGCTTGACAGTCTGGACCCTCTATTTCTGAAACTATCCGCCGCCATTGTCGCAACCCCTATTACCAGCCTGTTCAACCTCTCTTTCATATCGTCTGAGATCCCCAAGGATTGGAGAGCTGCCGCAGTCATCCCCCTCCTCAAAGGGGGAGACACCCTGGACCCAAACTGTTACAGACCTATATCCATCCTGCCCTGCCTATCTAAGGTCTTCGAAAGCCAAGTCAACAAACAGGTCACTGACCATCTCGAATCCCACCGTACCTTCTCCGCTGTGCAATCTGGTTTCCGAGCCGGTCACGGGTGCACCTCAGCCACGCTCAAGGTACTAAACGATATCATAACCGTCATCGATAAGAGACATTACTGTGCAGCCGTCTTCATTGACCTTGCCAAGGCTTTCGACTCTGTCAATCACCATATTCTTATTGGCAGACTCAGTAGTCTCGGTTTTTCTGATGACTGCCTTGCCTGGTTCACCAACTACTTTGCAGACAGAGTTCGGTGTGTCAAATCGGAGGGCATGCTGTCCGGTCCTCTGGCAGTCTCTATGGGGGTGCCACAGGGTTCAATTCTCGGGCCGACTCTTTTCTCTGTATATATCAATGATGTTGCTCTTGCTGCGGGCATTCCCTGATCCACCTCTACGCAGACGACAGCATTCTATATACTTCCGGCCCGTCCTTGGACACTCTGCTATCTAACCTCCAAACGAGCTTCAATGCCATACAACCCTCCTTCCGTGGCCTCCAACTGCTCTTAAACGCTAGTAAAACCAAATGCATGCTTTTCAACCGTTCGCAGCCTGCACCCGCACGCCCGACTAGCATCACCACCCTGGATGGTTCCGACCTAGAATATGTGGACATCTATAAGTACCTAGGTGTCTGGCTAGACTGTAAACTCTCCTTCCAGACTCATATCAAACATCTCCAATCGAAAATCAAATCTAGAATCGGCTTTCTATTCCGCAACAAAGCCTCCTTTACTCACGCCGCCAAACTTACCCTCGTAAAACTGACTATCCTACCGATCCTCGACTTCGGCGACGTCATCTACAAAATAGCTTCCAATACTCTACTCAGCAAACTGGATGCAGTTTATCACAGTGCCATCCGTTTTGTTACTAAAGCACCTTATACCACCCACCACTGTGACCTGTATGCTCTAGTCGGCTGGCCCTCGCTACATATTCGTCACCAGACCCACTTGCTCCAGGTCATCTACAAGTCAATGCTAGGTAAAGCTCCGCCTTATCTCAGTTCACTGGTCACGATGGCAACACCCACCCGTAGCACGCGCTCCAGCAGGTGTATCTCACTGATCATCCCTAAAGCCAACACCTCATTTGGCTGCCTTTCGTTCCAGTTCTCTGCTGCCTGTGACGAATTGCAAAAATTGCTGAAGTTGGAGACTTTTATCTCCCTCACCAACTTCAAACAACATCTGCTATCTGAGCAGCTAACCGATCACTGCAGCTGTACATAGTCTATCGGTAAATAGCCCACCCAATTTTACCTACCTCATCCCCATACTGTTTATATTTATTTACTTTTCTGCTCTTTTGCACACCAATATCTCTACCTGTACATGACCATCTGATCATTTATCACTCCAGTGTTAATCTGCAAAATTGTAATTGAGTCAAACAGTTTTAGAAACTTCAGAGTGTTTTCTATCCAAATCTACTAATTGTATGCATATCTTATCCTCTGGGATGAGTAGCAGGCAGTTGAATTTGGGCATGCATTTCATCCGGACGTGAAAATACTGCCCCCTGTCACCAAGAAGTTAATTGACCCCCCATTAACGTAACAGACATATACCAGGATCTGTGCCAAGCAGGGCATGTCTGTTCACTCATCCAGCTGTAACGCATATAATTCACTGTCTTGTATGCGAAGCAGTAATTGTTTCAAAACATCCTCCTGCCATGTCACTGTTGCGTGGTGACACAGGTGCAGGTGTAGTACTGCTGGTAGTAGCACTACTACCAGTAGGGCTGGTATGTGTCTCTATGGACACGGGCCTTATTTTTTTGAACCATTTACACATTTTTGAGCAAATTGAATGAGCAGCAGCTACGTTTGGCAACATACGAACCGTTTGTGGAATTCCTGTGAGAGAGTCACGGTTAATGTGATTGGATGTTAATTATTTGACTAGGCTACCTGTATTTGATATTGTGTTATTTCGCTGAACACTAGATGGTTTAATTGTATTTTTGGTAGTGAAACGAGACTACTGGGGGACGGGACGGGACGGGACATCACCCAAATGTATAGTCCTGTTGGAAAATCTAAATGGACTGTTTGAAAATGTGAATCACATTGGCGTACCCCAGTTTGGGAATAGCTGGGCTAATAACAGTAAGACCAAATTCAATGTTTAACCAAATATTTTTAATATTTTTTTTTTGATACCTTAAGGGATCCTAAAAATAATGATTATTAGAAGGCTAAGGGGTGGTTAGAGAACATACTCACCCTGGGTCCAGGTGTGACTGGGCTTCTGCTGCAAGGCAGTGGGGATGGGTCTGGTCTTGTCCCAGGAATGGTCCAGAATCAGTCTGGGTAATCCCTCACTTTGTAGCACTCCCCTGAACAAAGAGACTCTCTCCCAGCCTGCCTTGATATTTCTCACACATATCCATGTATGTTACACACACACACACACACACACACACACACACACACACACACACACACACATTGCCCAGCCTGGGCAAACATCCTTTGAAGACCAAAGTGAAGCGTGTTCTCTTTTTAAAGTAGACAAACACTCAAATCAAAAGGAATTGGATGTGGGGGGGAGGTAACCCTTCCATGCGATTGGTGACGTCTCTCTCCCTCTGTGTGTTAGACTACATCACAACATTATATCATAGCCACGTTTGTTTGCAAAACTGAACATTGGTTGAGTTGAATGACTTTAGAATTCAATTATCCTCCGGTTCATGGTAGATGTTTTGAGTGCTGTACCTTTTTTAGTCTGTGTGTGTGTGTGTGTGTGTGGGGGGGGAGGGGGTTGTCCACAGCTGTCACAATCTGCCATGTCTGTTTGCGGTTGACCGTTAGAGAATCTCTCCACCTTGGTCCAGCTTTCAGCGCCATCTTAAATAAAACGTTCCATCGCCACAGGGGTGAGATATGGCCCGCAGAGCAGCTGACATACCTGATGAGGCTGACGTGCTCCTAATGAGAGAGCAAGAGAGGGACACACACACACACACACACACAAAACAAACCCAATACACACACACACACACTCTCTCACTCACTCTCAGGCAAATGAGGGTGGAAAGTTTATCCCTAAACACAGATGTGTACCTTGCTAAAATACCTAGGGTCCTCTTTGGCTTGACTCCACTCTACTCAGGGAATGGAATCCAAAGGCCTTAGTGTGCATGTACACACACTCACACACATTCGGTGCATGTTTGCGCAGGCTTGTTTTCCTTGGTAGTATGCTGTCCTCTACAATGACCTCTGTTAGGTAGTCATGCTCCTCATTGCAGGCCAAGCTGTGTCTGGCAGACTGGCTGGACCTGTTCTCCTGGGGACGTTCTAGGCTACAGATACACCACACTGCTACTTTCCCCGAACACTTCATTATTTTTCTTTCATTTTGTTTTTCTTCCTCATTTTTCCTCCTCTTACTGCTTCACTGAACCATTGTTCCCAGGTGTGTGCCGGGGTTTTTACAGTTCTGATTATATATGTTGGTTGGCATGCATGATGCATGTTCAGTGCCTTGCGAAAGTATTCGGCCCCCTTGAACTTTGCGACCTTTTGCCACATTTCAGGCTTCAAACATAAAGATATAAAACTGTATTTTTTTGTGAAGAATCAACAACAAGTGGGACACAATCATGAAGTGGAACGACATTTATTGGATATTTCAAACTTTTTTAACAAATCAAAAACTGAAAAATTGGGCGTGCAAAATTATTCAGCCCCCTTAAGTTAATACTTTTTAGCGCCACTTTTTGCTGCGATTACAGCTGTAAGTCGCTTGGGGTATGTCTCTATCAGTTTTGCACATCGAGAGACTGAAATTTTTTCCCATTCCTCCTTGCAAAACAGCTCGAGCTCAGTGAGGTTGGATGGAGAGCATTTGTGAACAGCAGTTTTCAGTTCTTTCCTCAGATTCTCGATTGGATTCAGGTCTGGACTTTGACTTGGCCATTCTAACACCTGGATATGTTTATTTTTGAACCATTCCATTGTAGATTTTGCTTTATGTTTTGGATCATTGTCTTGTTGGAAGACAAATCTCCGTCCCAGTCTCAGGTCTTTTGCAGACTCCATCAGGTTTTCTTCCAGAATGGTCCTGTATTTGGCTCCATCCATCTTCCCATCAATTTTAACCATCTTCCCTGTCCCTGCTGAAGAAAAGCAGGCCCAAACCATGATGCTGCCACCACCATGTTTGACAGTGGGGATGGTGTGTTCAGGGTGATGAGCTGTGTTGCTTTTACACCAAACATAACGTTTTGCATTGTTGCCAAAAAGTTCAATTTTGGTTTCATCTGACCAGAGCACCTTCTTCCACATGTTTGGTGTGTCTCCCAGGTGGCTTGTGGCAAACTTTAAACGACACTTTTTATGGATATCTTTAAGAAATGGCTTTCTTCTTGCCACTCTTCCATAAAGGCCAGATTTGTGCAATATACGACTGATTGTTGTCCTATGGACAGAGTCTCCTACCTCAGCTGTAGATCTCTGCAGTTCATCCAGAGTGATCATGGGCCTCTTGGCTGCATCTCTGATCAGTCTTCTCCTTGTATGAGCTGAAAGTTTAGAGGGACGGCCAGGTCTTGGTAGATTTGCAGTGGTCTGATACTCCTTCCATTTCAATATTATCGCTTGCACAGTGCTCCTTGGGATGTTTAAAGCTTGGGAAATCTTTTTGTATCCAAATCCGGCTTTAAACTTCTTCACAACAGTATCTCGGACCTGCCTGGTGTGTTCCTTGTTCTTCATGATGCTCTCTGCGCTTTTAACGGACCTCTGAGACTATCACAGTGCAGGTGCATTTATACGGAGACTTGATTACACACAGGTGGATTGTATTTATCATCATTAGTCATTTAGGTCAACATTGGATCATTCAGAGATCCTCACTGAACTTCTGGAGAGAGTTTGCTGCACTGAAAGTAAAGGGGCTGAATAATTTTGCACGCCCAATTTTGCAGTTTTTGATTTGTTAAAAAAGGTTGAAATATCCAATAAATGTCGTTCCACTTCATGATTGTGTCCCACTTGTTGTTGATTCTTCACAAAAAAATACAGTTTTATATCTTTATGTTTGAAGCCTGAAATGTGGCAAAAGGTCGCAGTTCAAGGGGGCCGAATACTTTCGCAAGGCACTGTATGTTTCCATTTATGCCTCACCAAAGTGATTGACGTTAATTTTGACTGGTGTGTCATTCAGAGCTCGAAGGCCGTCCTGTCTTATGTGAGAGAGGGCTCGACCCTTCACCTTTGCCCTTTGCTCTTATATTCCAGTGTTGGCACGTAGACTCATGGCTGCGGGGCAGTGAGGTGTGGGCTTGGGGGACTCTGGGGGGTAAAGGAGAGTTCCTGTCCCCCCAGTCCATGATTGGCACCAGCATCTGTGGGCATTCATTCACACTTGTGCCCCTGGTTTGGCCCTGTTTTGGTTGGCCCTAGCACCCCACGGGCATGCCAGCCCAGCCCAGGGGAAAAAGGAGTTGTCAGCTTTAAGGGCTTTGCGAGCGGGCAGCTGCTGCCTGCAGGACGGTTATATTTAACCCTGTGAGGGAAGGGGAGGAACGGGTGTTTACACTTGCTACTTGTGCTCAGTGGGACAGAGGGGGGCACAAAGCTCTTTATCTACACCCGGGTAGGGGTGGCAGTGAGGGGGTAGGAGGATCGCACAGTGGAGGATTTGACCCTCTCAATCGCTCAGGTGGTCCTAACTCTGGTCATTAGCGTCCCTAATACAATTCCACACAGTGGCTGTCTTCCTCCCGCCGCCTCGCTCTGTTTTGATTGTAGGTAATTATCACTGGGTCATTAGTGAAGGGAGCCCCCTGAGGCTCTGCCTGGGTTACATGGAGCTCAGCTGAAGTTACCCATGAACAAGGTGTGTGTGTGTGTGTGTGTGTGTGTGTGTGTGTGTGTGTGTATATGTGTATTGGGGGTGTTTTGAGCAGAGGTGCTGAGGAAGGGGTTTATCTCCAGCGACCTTGGGATGTCCTGCAGAGTCAGAGGGAGAGCCAGCAGATTGTGTGTCTGGTAGTGATATGGCTCCCTGGGGGTAGAGTGTGTGTCTGGTAGTGATACGGCTCCCTGGGGGTAGAGTGTGTGTCTGGTAGTGATACGGCTCCCTGGGGGTAGAGTGTGTGTCTGGTAGTGATACGGCTCCCTGGGGGTAGAGTGTGTGTCTGGTAGTGATATGGCTCCCTGGGGGTAGAGTGTGTGTCTGGTAGTGATACGGCTCCCTGGGGGTAGAGTGCGTGTGATCAGATCTCATGTCCAGCTGTTAATTAGGCTTGGCCTTGAACACTGACCAAGTATCTCCTATGTTTGAGTGTTTATAGACTTCCCGGCGCTGACAGAGATGGCCGCCTCACTTCGCTTTTCTAGGAAACTATGCAGTATTTGTTTTTTTTACGTCTTATTTCTTACATTGGTACCCCAGGTAATCTTAGGTTTCATTACATACAGTCGGGAAGAACTACTGAATATAAGAGCAACGTCAACTCACCACCAGTACGACCAGGAATATGACTTTCGCGAAGCAGATCCTGTGTTCTGCCTTCCACCCAGGACAACGGAATGGATCCCAGCCTGCGACCCAAAACAACGACGTCGTAAAAGAGGCAAACGAAGCGGTCTTCTGGTCAGGCTCCGGAGACGGGCACATCACGCATCACTCCCTAGCATGCTACTCGCCAATGTCCAGTCTCTGGAAAACAAGGTTGATGAAATCCGAGCAAGGGTAGCATTCCAGAGGGACATCAGAGACTGTAACGTTCTTTGCTTCACAGAAACATGGCTCACCCGAGAGGCGCTAACGGAATCGGCGCAGCCAGCTTGTTTCTTCACGCAGCGCGCAGACAGAAACAAACATCTTTCTGGTAAGAAGAGGGGCGGGGACCTATGCCTTATGATTAACGAGACGTGGTGTGATCACAACAACATACAGGAACTCAAGTCCTTCTGTTCACCTGACTTAGAATTCCTCACAATCAAATGTCGACCGCATTATCTACCAAGGGAATTCTCTTCGATTATAATCACAGCCGTATATATTCCCCCCCAAGCAGACACATCGATGGCCCTGAACAAACTTTATTTGACTCTTTGCAAACTGGAAACCACATATCCTGAGGCTGCATTCATTGTAGCTGGGGATTTTAACAAGGCTAATCTGAAAACAAGACTCCCTAAATTGTATCAGCATATAGATTGCGCACCCAGGCCTGGTAAAACCTTGGATCATTGCTATTCTAACTTCTGCGACGCATATAAGGCCCTCCCCTCCCTCCTTTCGGAAAAGCTGACCACGACTCCATTTTGTTGCTCCCTGCCTACAGACAGAAACTAAAACAAGAAGCTCCCGCGCTCAGGTCTGTTCAACGCTGGTCCGACCAATCTGATTCCACACTCCAAGACTGCTTCGATCACGTGGACTGGGATATGTTCCGCATTGCTTCCAACAACAACATTGACAAATACGCTGATTCGGTGAGCGAGTTCATTAGAACGTGCATTGACGATGTCGTTCCCATAGCAACGATTAAAACATTTCCAAACCAGAAACCGTGGATTGACGGCAGCATTCACGTGAAACTGAAAGCGCGAACCACTGCTTTTAACCAGGGCAAGGTGACCGGAAACATGACCGAATACAAAGTGTAGCTATTCCCTCCGCAAGGCAATCAAACAAGCTAAGCGTCAGTATAGAGACAAAGTAGAGTCACAATTCAACGGCTCAGACACGAGGTGTGGCAGGGTCTACAGTCAATCACGGATTACAAAAAGAAAACCAGCCCCGTCACAGACCAGGATGTCTTGCTCCCAGGCAGATTAAATAACTTTTTTGCCCGCTTTGAGGACAATACAGTGCCACTGACACGGCCCACAACCAAAACCTGCAGACTCTCCTTCACTGCAGCCGACGTGAGTAAAACATTTACGTGTCAACCCTCGCAAGGCTGCAGGCCCAGACGGCATCCCCAGCCACGTCCTCAGAACATGACAGACCAGCTGGCTGGTGTGTTTACGGACATATTCAATCAATCCTTATCCCAGTCTGCTGTTCCCACATGCTTCAAGAGGGCTACCATTGTCCCTGTTTAAGAAAGTTAAGGTAACTGAGCTAAACGACTACCGCCCCGTAGCACTCACTTCCGTCATCATGAAGTGCTTTGAGAGACTAGTCAAGGACCATATCACCTCCACCCTACCTGACACCCTAGACCCACTCCAATTTGCTTACCGCCCAAATAGGTCCACAGACGATGCAATCTCAACCACACTGCACACTGCCCTAACCCATCTGGACAAGAGGAATACCTATGTGAGAATGCTGTTCATCGACTACAGCTCAGCATTTAACACCATAGTACCCTCCAAACTCGTCATCAAGTTCGAGACCCTGGGTCTCGACCCCGCCCTGTGCAACTGGGTACTGGACTTCCTGACAGGCTGCCCCCCAGGTGGTGAGGGTAGGTAACAACATCTCCAACCCGCTGATCCTCAACACTGGGGCCCCACAAGGGTGTGTTCTGAGCCCTCTCCTGTACTCCCTGTTCACCCACGACTGCGTGGCCACGCACGCCTCCAACTCAATCATCAAGTTTGCGGACGACACTACAGTGGTAGGCTTGATTACCAACAACGACGAGACGGCCTACAGGGAGGAGGTGAGGGCCCTCGGAGTGTGGTGTCAGGAAAATAACCTCACACCCAACGTCAACAAAAACAAAGGAGATGATTGTGGACTTCAGGAAACAGCAGAGGGAGCACCTCCCTATCCACATCGATGGGACAGTAGTGGAGAGGGTAGTAAGTTTTAAGTTCCTCGGCGTACACATCACGGACAAACTGAATTGGTCCACCCACACAGACAGCATCGTGAAGAAGGCGCAGCAGCGCCTCTTCAACCTCAGGAGGCTGAAGAAATTTGGCTTGTCACCAAAAGCACTCAAACTTCTACAGATGCACAATCGAGAGCATCCTGTCGGGCTGTATCACCGCCTGATATGGCAACTGCTCCGCCCACAACCGTAAGGCTCTCCAGAGGGTAGTGAGGTCTGCACAACGCATCACTGGGGGCAAACTACCTGCCCTCCAGGACACCTACACCACCCGATGTCACAGGAATGCCATAAAGATCATCAAGGACAACAACCACCCGAGCCACTGCCTGTTCACCCCGCTATCATCCAGAAGGCGAGGTCAGTACAGGTGCATCAAATCAGGGACCGAGAGACTGAAAAACAGCTTCTATCTCAAGGCCATCAGACTGTTAAGCAGCCACCACTAATATTGAGTGGCTGCTGCCAACATACTGACTCAACTCCAGCCACTTTAACTTCTTGCGTCTAGCCATCCCGGATCCGGGATCATGAATACAGCCTCAAGCTCATTACCATAACGCAACATTAACTATTCATGAAAATCGCAAATGAAATGAAATAAATATGCTAGCTCTCAAGCTTAGCCTTTTGTTAACAACACTGTCATCTCAGATTTTCAAAATATGCTTCTCAACCATAGGAAAACAAGCATTTGTGTAACAGTATTCATAGCTATTCATAGCTAGCGTAGCATTTAGCGTTAGCAATTCAGCAGGAAACATTTTCACAAAAAACAGAAAAGCATTCAAATAAAATCATTTACCTTTGAAGAACTTCAGATGTTTTCAATGAGGAGACTCTGTTTAGATAGCAAATGTTCAGTTTTTCCAAAAAGAATATTTGTTTAGGAGAAATCGCTCCGTTTGGTGGGTCACGTTTGGCTACCAAAAAAAAACGAAAATTCAGTCATCTAAACGTCGAACTTTTTTCCAAATTAACTCCATAATATCAACTGAAACATGGCAAACGTTGTTTAGAACCAATCCTCAAGGTGTTTTTCACATATCTCTTCAATGATACATCGTTCGTGGAAATGTGCTTTCCCCTCTGAATCCCAGGAGAAAATGCCCGCAACTGAAGATTACACAAAGGACACCGGGCGGACCCGTGGTAAATGTAGTCTCTTATGGCCAATCTTCCAATGATATGCCTACAAATACGTCACAATGCTGCAGACACCTTGGACAAACGGCACAAAGCTTAAGTTCATGGCACATTCACAGCCATATAAGGAGACAATGAAAAACAGAGCCTCAGAAATTCTGCTGATTTCCTGTTTGAGGTTTCATCTTGGTTTCGCCTGTAACATGAGTTCTGTGGCACTCACAGATAATATCTTTGCAGTTCTGGAAACCTTAGTGTTTTCTTTCCAAAGCTGCCAATTATATGCATAGTCGAGCATCTTTTCGTGACAAAATATTGCACTTAAAACGGGCACGTTTTTTTATCCAATAATGACATAGCGCCCCCATAGGTTGAAGAGGTTTTAATAATGGGAATTGATGGAAATTGATGTAAAATATATCACTAGCCACTTTAAACAATGCTACTTAATATAATGTTTACATACCCTACATTACTCATCTCATATGTATATGTATATACTGTACTCTATATCATCTACTGCATCTTTATGTAATACATGTATCACTAGCCACTTTAAAACTATGCAACTTTGTTTACATACCCTACATTACTCATATCATATGTACAGTGGGGCAAAAAAGTATTTAGTCAGCCACCAATTGTGCAAGTTCTCCCACTTAAAAAGATGAGAGGCCTGTAATTTTCATCATAGGTAGACTTCAACTATGACAGACAAAATGAGAAAAAAAAATCCAGAAAATCACATTGTAGGATTTTTAAAGAATTTATTTGCAAATTATGGTGGAATATAAGTATTTGGTCAATAACAAAAGTTTATCTCAATACTTTGTTATATACCCTTTGTTGCCAATGACAGAGGTCCATCGTTTTCTGTAAGTCTTCACAAGGTTTTCACACACTGTTGCTGGTATTTTGGCCCATTCTTCCATGCAGATCTCCTCTAGAGCAGTGATGTTTTGGGGCTGTTGCTGGGCAACACGGACTTTCAACTCCCTCCAAAGATTTTTTATGGGGTTGAGATCTGGAGACTGGCTAGGCCACTCCAGGACCTTGAAATGCTTCTTACGAAGCCAATCCTTCATTGCCGGGCGGTGTGTTTGGGATCATTGTCATGCTGAAAGACCCAGCCACGTTTCATCTTCAATGCCCTTGCTGATGGAAGGAGGTTTTCACTCAAAATCTCACGATACATGGCCCCATTCATTCTTTCCTTTACATGGATCAGTCGTCCTGGTCCCTTTGCAGAAAAACAGCCCCAAAGCATGATGTTTCCACCCCCATGGTTCACAGTAGGTATGGTGTTCTTTGGATGCAACTCAGCATTCTTTGTCCTCCAAACACGACGAGTTGAGTTTTTACCAAAAAGTTCTATTTTGGTTTCATCTGACCATATGACATTCTCCCAATCTTCTTCTGGATCATCCAAATGCTCTCTAGCAAACTTCAGACGGGCCTGGACATGTACTGGCTTAAGCAGGGGGACACGTCTGGCACTGCAGGATTTGAGTCCCTGGCGGCGTAGTGTGTTACTGATGGTAGGCTTTGTTACTTTGGTCCCAGCTCTCTGCAGTTCATTCACTAGGTCCCCCCATGTGGTTCTGGGACTTTTGCTCACTGTTCTTGTGATCATTTTGACCCCACCGGGTGAGATCTTGCGTGGAGCCCCAGATCGAGGGAGATTATCAGTGGTCTTGTATGTCTTCTATTTCCTAATAATTGCTCCCACATTTGATTTCTTCAAACCAAGCTGCTTACCTATTGCAAATTGTCTTACCAGCCTGGTGCAGGTCTACAATTTTGTTTCTGGTGTCCTTTGACAGCTCTTTGGTCTTAGCCATAGTGTAGTTTGGAGTGTGACTGTTTGAG
>NC_056439.1:30353064-30360564 GCF_018296145.1 Oncorhynchus tshawytscha | reverse complement strand
CCCCCTCTCTCGCTCTCTCGGTTGCTCTCTCGGCCCCTCTCTCCCTCGCTCGGCCCCTCTCTCTTGCTCTCTCTCGGCCGCTCTCGCTCTCTCTCACGCGCGCCCTCGGCCCCTCTCTTGTTCCCTCTCTCTCTCTCTTTCGGCCCCTCTCTCGTGCGCGCTCTCGGCCCCTCTCTCTCTCGTGCCCTCTGCCCCTCTCTCTCGGCCCCTCTCTCTTGCTCGCTTGCTCGGCTGCTCTTTCTCGTGCTCTCTCTCGCAGTCACTCTCTCTCGGCTGCTCTCTCTCTCTCTCTCTCTCGCAGCCGCTCTCTCGCGCTCTCTCTCTCTCTGCCTCCCCTCTCTCTCTGTGCCACCCCTCGCTTTCTCTCTGTTTCGCTCTCGCTCAGTTGTTCCACTGTGCTGACAGAGTAATTGCCAGAGAGCTCAGAAAACAAGCATATCCACTGATCCACACTGCTTTTAATAGAAGGTGATGATAGAACGTTCAGGATGGAAAGTTGGGTGCGCGGGGGACTCCTTTCACATGTGCAGGAGAGACACCAGCATTCAAACTTATTAACTGTTGATGTTTCTTTGACTCCTTTGAAGATTTGGTTGCCGATAGGATGCTACCTGTGGCCTGTTATGTACAGTGGGGAGAACAAGTATTTGAAACACTGCCGATTTTGCAGGTTTTCCTACTTACAGAGGTCTGTAATTTTTATCATAGGTACACTTCAACTGTGAGAGACGGAATCTAAAACAAAAATCCAGAAAATCGCATTGAATGATTTTTAAGTAATTAATTCGCATTTTATTGCATGACATAAGTATTTGATACATCAGAAAAGCAGAACTTAATATTTGGTACAGAAATCTTTGTTTGCAATTACAGAGATCATATGTTTCCTGTAGTTCTTGACCAGGTTTGCACACACTGCAGCAGGGCTTTTGGCCCACTCCTCCATACAGACCTTCTCCAGATCCTTCAGGTTTCGGGGCTGTCGCTGGGCAATACGGACTTTCAGCTCCCTCCAAAGATGTTCTATTGGGTTCAGGTCTGGAGACTGGCTAGGCCACTCCAGGACCTTGAGATGCTTCTTACGGAGCCACTCCTTAGTTGCCCTGGTCTGTTTCGGGTCGTTGTCTTGCTGGAAGACCCAGCCACGACTCATCATCAATGCTCTTACTGAGGGAAGGAGGTTGTTGGCCAAGATCTCGCGATACATAGCCCTATCCATCCTCCCCTCAATACGGTGCAGTCGTTCTGTCCCCTTTGCAGAAAAGCATCCCCAAAGAATGATGTTTCCACCTCCATGCTTCACGGTTGGTATGCTGTTCTTGGGGTTGTACTCATCCTTCTTCTTCCTCCAAACACGGCGAGTGGAGTTTAGACCATAAGGCTCTATTTTTGTCTCATCAGACTACATGACCAATTCTCCCATTCCTCCTCTGGATCATCCAGATGGTCATTGGCAAACTTCAGACGGGCCTGGACATGCGCTGGCTTAGGCAGGGGGACCTTGCGTGCGCTGCAGGATTTTAATCCATGACGGCGTAGTGTGTTACTAATGGTTTTCTTTGAGACTGTGGTCCCAGCTCTCTTCAGGTCATTGACCAGGTCCTGCCGTGTAGTTCTGGGCTGATCCCTCACCTTCTTCATGATCATTGATGCCCCACCAGGTGAGATCTTGCATGGAGCCCCAGACCGAGGGTGATTGACCGTCATCTTGAACTTCTTCCATTTTCTAATAATTGTGCCAAAAGTTGTTGCCTTCTCACCAAGCTGCTTGCCTATTGTCCAGTAGCCCATCCCAGCCTTATGCAGGTCTACAATTGTATCCCTGATGTCCTTACACAGCCTTCTGGTCTTGGCCTTTGTGGAGAGGTTGGAGTCTGTTTAATAGAGTGTGTGGACAGGTGTCTTTTATACAGGTAACGAGTTCAAACAGGTGCAGTTAATACAGGTAATGAGTGGAGAACAGGAGGGCTTCTTTATTAAAGAAAAACTAACAGGTCTGTGAGAGGCTGAATTCTTACTGGTTGGTAGGTGATCAAATACTTATGTCATGCAATAAAATGCAAATGAATTACTTAATTAAATATCATACAATGTGATTTTCTGGATTTTGTTTTAGATTCCATCTCTCACAGTTGAAGTGTACCTATGATAAAAATGACAGACCTCTACATGCTTTGTAAGTAGGAAACACTGCTGATTTTGCAGGTTATCAAATACTTGTTCTCCCCACTGTATGTGATCATCATTCTCTCCGGTCTTGTCTGGCCTGCACCAAGGCAGCTTAATGTCTGGCCTGCACCAAGGCAGCTTAATGTCTGGCCTGCACCAAGGCAGCTTAATGTCTGGCCTGCACCAAGGCAGCTTAATGTCTGGCCTGCACCAAGGCAGCTTAATGTCTGGCCTGCACCAAGGCAGCTTAATGTCTGGCCTGCACCAAGGCAGCAATGTCTGGCCTGCACCAAGGCAGCTTAATGTCTGGCCTGCACCAAGGCAGCAATGTCTGGCCTGCACCAAGGCAGCTTAATGTCTGGCCTGCACCAAGGCAGCTTAATGTCTGGCCTGCACCAAGGCAGCTTAATGTCTGGCCTGCACCAAGGCAGCTTAATGTCTGGCCTGCACCAAGGCAGCTTAATGTCTGGCCTGCACCAAGGCAGCTTAATGTCTGGCCTGCACCAAGGCAGCTTAATGTCTGGCAGTTGTAAACCAGTTAGCCTTCCCTTGTCATTCAACACTAACAGTTGTTGGGTATTGTTTTTCAATCCCATTGTACTGTCTGTAGGCTGCCGTTAGTGAACGAACTGGATACTGCCAGTACTGACACATTGCTCTAGACCAGGGGTTCCCAAACTCTTTCACTAAGGGCCCCCTTCCAGCATTGGGGAATATCCTGCCCCCCCGTTGCTTGCGCCCCACATCTATTTCTATGGGCACAAGCACTGTTCATGACACAAACTGTTCACACCCCTCTTGTTGGTGGAGAGAATGTTGCAGTTTTAAAGCTTATTTCCTGCAATTTTACACGTTTTGTGCAAATACGATATTGCTGTATGCAATAACTGACATGACAAGAGGAACTGATGATGCACTACACAATTTTGAAATTTCACCTTGTGCATTCTACTATTACAAATTTCAAGAGTAAGTTTAAAGCCGGACTGAGTTCCTTAACCTCTTAAATGTAATTGCAAAATGTAGATTTCCTCTTAAATAGACATACCCAAAAGTAACTGCTATTCATGTGTAATTACATGATTCGGACATGCAACAACTTGGTATATTTAGAAGACGACATATGGGAGATGATGAGGAAATGATCAGAAGATAGGAGTTACATAGTTCAGAATACACAAGATCAAACGCACACAAAGTTACACTTTTTTATGTTGAAAGTAATCTTTAATTGACAAGCTATAAGTGAATTATTGATGCCCAGAGCTGGAAACGCATCAGATGGCTTCCACAACATGTGAACAATGGGATTGATAGACCTAACAACTAGAAATGGGCAGATGTTTTAGTAAGTGGTGTCAGGTGTGGTCATGGGACGTTTCCAAGTGTCCCTAAACCTCTCCAGAGTGGCATGTCTGTAAATGAGATAATTCCAGAGCTATTACATATTTCCAATCCCTAACTGCTATTTGTTCAGTATAAATGATGTTTGTTTTATATCCCAGGTGTAGATGATTAGATTTCACTTTCACAATAGCTTGTGTATGTTGTGATTAGTCTTTGAAGCAGTCCCTCTCAGCCAGGAAACAAAAAATGAACTGGCATTTCAGACAGGAGATCTGGCATTTCACGCCCCCTGTGTTTTGTGCAATGCTTGCAGTTGTTCCTTTTTGTCTTATGGCATGTGTGTTGGATAGTGGCGCTGACCTTGAGTGGGGGCTATTGTTATGGTTGTGAGGTTGCTTTGGGCCCCCAATTCAGCCATTTCCAACACCAGCTGCTCTCAGAAGGTCAACTGGGAGAGAGAGGTTTGACCTTTTGCTTTGGCCATCTACTTGTGGAGAATGAAATCATTTACTGTAGCAATGTCCACAAAGTGATAAAAAAAAGTCTTCGGCTACTACCAGGTCCTCCACAAGACCAGGAAGTGGTATATCAGAGCATCAGTTAGGTTAACGCCCCCCATACTGGCATTGTAGTCCTTAATAGGAATGGGGACTTTCTTCCTCCCCTATGCCCCAGTGACATTTTTCCCCCTCCTAGAGACGTGGTCGTTATTGAATGCCTTATGCTGTGTGGTGAGCATGGTTACTTCCCTAGTGTCCTCCCATTTCACAAAAAACAGCTTGTTAGTCCTATTCCAACGTATGGTCCCCCTCTCCTCTGTCTTTGTCGTTTACCTTGGTCTTGGGGAAACCGATTATGTTAGGGGCTTGTGGCACCATGGTTTCTACTTTCTTTTTTAAGAGGTCTATGAAAAGGGACGAGTGTAAAAATTGTCCACAAAGAGCTTGTACCCACTGCCAAGTAAGAGGAAGTCCATCAGCTGCATGTCAGAGTCATAACTAAGGCCCTTCCCGGTGGGTGTGAAAGCCTTCATAGATGAAAAGGTTCCACGTGTGGGCAGAGGCTGAATCGGCACAAAGAGCTTGTAGCCCCATTTGGTCGGCTTATTTGTCATACACTGCTCAAAAAAATGAAGGGAACACTAAAATAACACATCCTAGATCTGAATGAATGAAATATTCTTATTAAATACTTTTTTCTTTACATAGTTGAATGTGCTGACAACAAAATCACACAAAAATTATCAATGGAAATCAAATTTATCAACCCATGGAGGTCTGGATTTGGAGTCACACTCAAAATTAAAGTGGAAAACCAAACTACAGCCTGATCCAACTTTGATGTAATGTCCTTAAAACAAGTCAAAATGAGGCTCAGTAGTGTGTGTGGCCTCCACGTGCCTGTATGACCTCCCTACAATGCCTGGGCATGCTCCTGATGAGGTGGCGGATGGTCTCCTGATGGATCTCCTCCCAGCACTGGACTAAAGCATCCGCCAACTCCTGGACAGTCTGTGGTGCAACGTGGCGTTGGTGGATGGATTCGAGACATGATGTCCCAGATGTGCTCAATTGGATTAAGGTCTGGGGAACGGGCGGGCCAGTCCATAGCATCAATGCCTTCCTCTTGCAGGAACTGCTGACACACTCCAACCACATGAGGTCTTGCATTAGGAGGAACCAAGGGCCAACCACACCAGCATATGGTCTCACAAGGGGTCTGAGGATCTAATCTCGGTACCTAATGGCAGTCAGGCTACCTCTGGCGAGCACATGGAGGGCTGTGCGGCCCCACAAAGAAATGCCACCCCACACCATGACTGACCCACCGCCAAACCGGTCATGCTGGGGGATGTTGCAGGCAGCAGAACGTTCTCCACGGCGTCTCCAGACTGTCACGTCTGTCACATGTGCTCAGTGTGAACCTGCTTTCATCTGTGAAGAGCACAGGGCGCCAGTGGCGAATTTGCCAATCTTGGTGTTCTCTGGCAAATGCAAACGTCCTGCACGGTGTTGGGCTGTAAGCACAACCCTCACCTGTGGACGTCGGGCCCTCATATCACCCTCATGGAGTCTGTTTCTGACCGTTTGAGCAGACACATGCACATTTGTGGCCTGCTGGAGGTCATTTTGTAGGGCTCTGGCAGTGCTCCTCCTGCTCCTCCTTGCACAAAGGCGGAGGTAGCGGTCCTGCTGCTGGGTTGTTGCCCTCCTATGGCCTCCTCCACATCTCCTGATGTACTGGCCTGTCTCCTGGTAGCGCCTCCATGCTCTGGACACTACGCTGACAGACACAGCAAACCTTCTTGCCACATCTCGCATTGATGTGCCATCCTGGATGAGCTGCACTACCTGAGCCAGTTGTGTGGGTTGTAGACTCTGTCTCATGCTACCACTAGAGTGAAAGCACCACCAGCATTCAAAAGTGACCAAAACATCAGCCAGGAAGCATAGGAACTGAGAAGTGGTCTGTGGTCCCCACCTGCAGAACCACTCCTTTATTGGGGGTGTCTTGCTAAATGCCTATAATTTCCACCTGTTGTCTATTCCATTTGCACAACAGCATGTGAAATTTATTGTCAATCAGTGTTGCTTCCTTAAGTGGACAGTTTGATTTCACAGAAGTGTGATTGACTTGGAGTTACATTGTGTTGTTTAAGTGTTCCTTTTATTTTTTTGAGCAGTGTATATTGCTTTTAGCCTATATGAGGCAACCATACGCTCATCTATAGAAAGATTTTGAGCAGGTTGGTAGTAAGTTCTTCATGCCTCCACCATGTCATGATAAAGGGGCTTGACTCTTGCAAGACGATCATACCCTGCAGTCCCCTTCTTCTGGTCATTCACCTGATCATTTTGTGGGTCACTCATGTGAAGAGTACAGTTGATGGCCAAGAATCGGTTTTCACTCATGATGGAGGTGGGGAACTGGAACCGATAGAGTGGGGATTTGCTCCAGTTGTCAACTAGTCTTGATAACTTTACCAGTCCCATGTAAATCACCAAGGAAATTAAGTTGAGCATGTCATCGATGGTGACAGGTTTCCAGGACATTCGTCCTTCCACCCTGCTGCTGCTTGTCCCCATACTTGTTGGTATTACTAATTAGTGTTCCCAGTACAGAGGTGGGAAAGTAGAGCTGCAACAGCTGTAAGGGGGTGTATGTTTCATCACTAACAAACTGTGGGCCTTAAGGTCGTTGGTGGGCCTTCAGGTCGTCAAGCTAAATTGTTCCGGCTCCTGATCTTCAAGGACCATATGCCACCTGTCCTCAGTTTCATCTCCCTTTGTTGTGCTGCTTCCACTGCCTCTCTCCCTCTCCACTGTTGAGGCCTAGATCTCCTCCCTGCCCCTGCACCTCCAGATGAACTTGCAGAGAGGGGAGGGGTGCCAGGGCCTGCAGTGGGGGTGGTGGAAGGAGAGTGGGGGTCTTTGTCGAGTGGTGGATGTAGAACCATCAGACGGGGTGATTGACATAGCAGTGGGGAGTGAAGACCAAGCCTAAACTTTATCTGTACAATGACTCACACAATGCAACAGTAACACTTTGGAGACAAAGGCAGAGGTGGGAACCACAAATCATCAATGGCTATGAGAGTTTAGTGGCCTCTCCAAAGTTACAAGGATGAAACTTAGAACAGCATACAGTGAACTAATATGAAACATAGACAATAACTACTTTGGAATTCTATAACATGAAATGACTTGTTACATAGGCCTATGTCAACTAAATCCAATGCACAAAAAGCTACTTAAAAAAAAATACATAAAGTACATGAGTTTTTATAAAGTCATGAAAATAATGTACTTACAGATCTAAAAGTGGATCCAATCCTTCTAGAAAGAAATCTTTGTCAGCTGAGTCGAAATCCTCGTTGTCCAAATTGCTCCCCTGATCCGAGTCCGACTCTGGTATTTTATTCAAAACTTCTATGTCCGTATAGTTATTTATAGCTGCTGCTGCCTTTTTAGGTTCCTGTTCGAT
>NC_056439.1:30305564-30318064 GCF_018296145.1 Oncorhynchus tshawytscha | reverse complement strand
TCGCTCTCTCTGTCTCTCTCGCTCTCTCTGTCTGTCTCGCTCTCTCTGTCTCTCTCGCTCTCTCTCTCTCTGTCTCGCTCTCTCTCTCTCTCGCTCTCTCTCTCTCTCTCTCTAAATATCTCTCTCTCTGTGTCTCGCTCTCTCTCTCTCCCTCTCTCTCTCTCTCGCTCTCTCTCTGTCTCTCGCTCTCTCTCTGTGTCTCTCTCTCTCTCTGTGTCTCTCCTCTCTCTGTGTCTCTCTCTGTCTCTCCCTCCTCTCTCTCTCCTCTGTCTCTCTCTCTCTCTCTGTCTCATCTCTCTCGATCTCTCTGTCGCTCTCTCCCTCTCTCCCCCTGCTCTCTCTCTCTCTCTCCTCCCTAACGAATCTGTCCCCCTCCCTCCCTCTCTCTCTGTCCCGCTCGCTCGCTCTCTGTCGCTCTGAATAATCTCTCCCCTCCTCCTCTGTCTCTCTCTCGATCTCTCTCTTCCCTCCCTCTCTCTCTCCCTCCCTCTCCCTCTCCCTGTCTCCCTCCCTCTCCGCTCCCTCCCTCCCTCTGTCCCTCCCTCCCTCCCTCCCTCCCTCTGTCTCCATCTCCCTCCCTCCCTCTCTCTCCCCTCCCTCCCTCTCTCTGTCTCTCCCTCCCTCCCTCCCTCTGTCCCTCCCTCCCTCCCTCCCTCCCTCCCTCCCTCTCTCTCTGTCTCTGTCCCTCTCCCTCTCTCTGTCTCTCTCTCGCTCTCTCTGTCTCTCTCTCCCTCCCCTCTCTGTCTCTCGCTCGCTCTCTCTGTCTTCCCTCTCTCTCTGTGTCTCTCTCCTCTCTCTGTGTCTCTCTCTCTCTCTGTGTCCACCCCTCTCTCTCTCCCTCTCGCTCTCTGTCTCTCCCTCCCTCTCTGTCTCTCCCTCCCTCCCTCCCTCTCCGTGTCTCCCTCTTTCTCTGTGTCTGCTCTCTGTCCCTCTCTAATCTCTCTCGTCTCCCTGCTCTCCCTCTGTGTCTCTCTCTGTGTCTCTATGTCTCTCTGTCTCGCTCTCTCTCCCTCTCGCTCTCTCTCTGTCTCTCTCCCTCTCTCTGTCCCTCCTCCCTCTAATCTGTCTCTCCCTCTCGCTCTGTGTCTCCCTCTCTATCTCCCCCTCGCTCTGTCTCTCTGTCTCCCCCTCCCTCTGTGTGTCTGTCTCTCTCTGTCATCTCTCTCTCTCTTGCTCTCTCTGTCTCTCTCTGGTCTCTCTCTCTGTTTCTCAGCTCTCTGTCTCTCGCTCTCTCTCTGTCTCTGCTCTCTCTCTGTGTCTAAGATCTCTCTCTGTGTCTCGCTCTCTCTGTGTCTCGCTCGCTCTCTCTGCTCTCGCTCTCTGTGTATCTGTCTCTCTGTCTCGCTCTCTCTGTCTCTCTCTGTTTCAGAGTCTCTCTGTCTCTCTCTCGCTGGCTCTGTCTTCTCTACACTCAATCTGTCTTCTCCCATTGTCTGTCTCTCTCTCTCGCTCCTCTAAAAAGCCAAGGGGGAGGCGGGCTCTGAGTGTGCTCTCTGTCTCTTCTGAAGAATCTGTGTGCGAAAGGGGACGGGGAGCAGGGAGTCTGTCTCTCTCTGTGCTCTCTCTGTCTCTCTCTCTCGTCTCTGTCTCTCTCAGCAGCTGAAGAGCTCGCTCGTGTGTCTCTGTGAAGGAATCGCACACACCAGTTAAATGATCTCTTGACTCTCAGACACACACGACACACACACAGACACACTCTCTGTGTTTCCTGTCGTCTGTGGATCGCTCTCTCTCTTACTGTGTCTGTAGCTCTCTCTCTGTCTCGCTCGCTCTGGTCTCTCTCTCGTGTATCTCTCTCGCTCTCTCTCTCTGGCGTCTCTCGCTCTGTCTCTGTGTCTGAAATCTCTCTGTCTCTGATCTCGCTCTCTGTGTCTCGCTCTCTCTCTCTCGCTCTCTCTCTCTGTGTCTCGCTCTCTCTCTGTCTCTGCTCTCTCTCGGTCTCGCTCTCGGTCTCTCTCTCTCTCTGTCTCTGTCTCTCGCTCTCTCTCTGTGTCTCGCTCTCTCTCTCTGTGTCTCGCTCTCTCTCTGTGTCTCGCTCTCTCTCGGTCTCGCTCTCTCTCTGTGTCTCGCTCTCTCTGTGTCTCGCTCTCTCTCGGTCTCGCTCTCGGTCTCTCTCTTGCTCTCTCTCGCTCTCTCTGTCTCTCTCTCTCAGATGGAAAGTCTGTCTCTAGCTCTCTCATAAGCTCTGTCTCTCTGTCTCGCTCTCTCTGTCTCGCTCTCGCTCTCTCTGTCTCGCTCTCGCTGTCTATGTATAGGCCTCTCACTCCCTGTCTCTCTGGTCTTTGTCACCTCTAGTGAAGACAAGCAGAGCTCTCTCGGCCTAATGGGCAGGTCAGGAAGTCTAATGGGATCTAAGTGTTGGAGTCTCTCTGTCTAAATCTCCATAATGTAAATACAAGTCCATTACACAGACAAGGGAAGTGCTCTGCTGACTCTGAATCTTCTCGCTCCGTGTGTGTGCTCTCTCTGCTCGTGTCTCTCTCGCTGCTCTGCTGTCTCTCTCTCGCTCTCTCTGTCTCTCTCGCTCTCTCTGTCGCTTTCGCTCGCTCTCTCTGTAACTCAGCTCTCTCTGTCGCTGCTCTCTCTGTCGCTCGCTCGCTCTCCTGTCGCTCGCTCTCTCTCTCTCGCTCTCTCTGTCTCTCTCGCTCTCTCCTGTCTCTCTGCGCTCTCTCTGTCTCTCTCTCGCTCGCTCTGCTCTCGTCTTCTCTGTCCTCTCTCTCTCTGCTCTCTCTCTCGCTCTCTCTGTGTCTCGCTCTCTCTCTGTGCCTCGCTCTCTCTCTCTGTCTCGCTCTCTGCTCTCGCTCAGCCCTCTGTCTCTCGCTCGCTCTCTTTCTCTCGCTCTCCTCTCGCTCTCTCTCTCGCTCGCTCTGTCTCTCTCTGCTCGCTCTGTCTCCTCTCGCTCTCTCTGTCTCGCTCTCTCTCTCTCGCTCTCGCTCTCTCTGTCTCGCTCTCTGTCTCGCTCTCGCTTCCTGTCTCGCTCTCGCTCTCTCTGTCTCTCTCTCGCTCTCTCTGTCCCTCTCTCTCGCTCTCTCTGTCCTCTCTCTCGCTCTCTCTCTCTCTCGCTCTCTCTCGCTGCTCTCTGTCTCTCTCTCCCTGTCTCTCTCTGCTCTCGTCTCTCGCTCTCTCTGCTCTCTCTCTCGCTCTCTCTGTCTCTCTCTCGCTCTCCCTGTCTCCCTCTACTCTCTCTGCTCTGCTCGCTCGCTCTCCGCTCGCTCTCTTTCTTGCTCTCTCTGCTCTCTCTTCGCTCTCTCTGTCTCTCTCACCCGCTCTCTCTGTCTCTCTCTCGCTCTCTCTGCAGCTCTCTCTCTGCTCCCTCTCGCTCTCTCTCGTCTCTCTCTCGCCTTCTCTCTCGCTCTCTCTGCTCTCCTCTCTCTGCTCTCTCTGTCTCTCTCTCGCTCTCTGTCTCTCTCTCGCTCTCTGTCTCTTGCTCTCTCGTGTTTCGTCTCTCTCGCTCATCTCTGCCCTCTGCTCATCTCGCTCTCTCTGTGTCTCGCTCTCTCTCTGTCGTCTCGCTCGCTCTCGGTCTCGCTGCTCTCTATCGCTCGCTCGCTCTCTGTGTCGTCTCTCGCTCTCTCTGTGCTCGCTCTCCTGTTGCTCTGTCGCTCTCGTACGCTCGCTCTCTCTGTGCGCTCAAGCTCTCGCTCTCTCTCTGGCTCGTCTCTCTGTCTCTCTCTCGCTCTCTCTGTCTCTCTCTAGCTCGCTCTATCTGTCTAATGTCTTAGATCGCTATGTAGATGTCATGCTGATGTCTGTCTCGCTATCTCTAAATGTCGCTCTCTCTGTCTCGCTCTCATTATCTCTCTCTCTCTCGCTCTCTCTGTCTCTCTCTCGCTCTCTCTGTCTCTCTCTCGCTCTCTCTGTCTCTGTCGCTCTCTGTGTTTCGCTCTCTCTCTGTGTCTCGCTCTCTCTCTCTGTGTCTCGCTCTCTCTCTGTCTCGCTCTCTCTCGGTCTCTCTCGGTCTCTCTCTCGCTCTCTCTCTGTCTCTCGCTCTCTCTCTGTGTCTCGCTCTCTCTCTCTGTGTCTCGCTCTCTCTCTCTGTGTCTCGCTCTCTCTCGGTCTGTCTCTCTCTGTGTCTCGCTCTCTCTCTGTGTCTCGCTCTCTCTCTCGGTCTCGCTCTCGTCTCTCTCTCGCTCTCTCTCTGTCTCTCGCTCTCTCTCTGTGTCTCGCTCTCTCTCTCTGTGTCTCGCTCTCTCTCTGTGTCTCGCTCTCTCTCGGTCTCGCTCTCTCTCTCTGTGTCTGTCTCTCTCTGTGTCTCGCTCTCTCTCGGTCTCGCTCTCGGTCTCTCTCTGTCTCTCTCTCGCTCTGTCTCTCGCTCTCTCTCTGTGTTTCGCTCTCTGTCTCTGTCGTCTCGCTCTCTCTCTCTGTGTCTCGCTCTCTGTCTCTCTCTGTGTCTCGCTCTCTCGGTCTACAGACTCTCTCTGTCTCTCTCTCACTCTCTCAATAACTCTCTCTCGCTCTCTCATCTCTATCTCGATTTCTCTGTCTCTCTCTCTCGCTCTCTCTGTATCTCTGTGTCTCTCGCTCTCTCTCTGTGTCTCGCTCTCTCTGTTTAGCTCTCTCTTATGCTCTCTCTGTCTCTGAAACGCTCTCTGCTGTCTGTGAACTATGTGATGTGTATGACGCTGTCTCGCTCCGCCCGCTCTGTCTATACTCGCGCTCTCTCTGTCTCGCTCTCGCTCTCTCTGTTACGCTCTCTCTGTTCTCGCTCTCGCTTCTCTGTCTCGCTCTCTCGGTCTCGCTCTCGCTCTCTCTGTCTCTCTCTCGCTCTCTCTGTCTCTCTCCTGCATTCTCTCTGTCTCTGTGCCTCGCTCGCTCTGCTCTCTCTGCGCGCTCTGCTCGCTCGCCGCTCTTCTGCTATCTCTACTCTCTCTCTCTCTGGTCTCTCTCTCGCATCTCTGCCTCTCTCGCTCTCTCTGTCTATCTCTCGCTCTCTCCTGTCTCCTCTCGCTCTCTCGTCTCTCTCGCTCATTCTGTCGCAGCGCTCGCTCTCTCTGTCGCGCTCTCTGTCTCTCGCTCTCTCTCTCTCGCTCTCGCTCTCTCTGTCTCCTCTCGCTCTCTCGTCTCTCTATCGCTCTTTGTCTCTCTCTGCCCCTCTCGCTCTGATCTGTCTCTCTCTCGCGTCAGTCTCTCTCTTGCTCTCTCTCGCTCTCTCTGTCTCTCTCTCGCTCTCTGTCTCTCTCTCGCTCTCTCTGTCGCTCGCTCTCTCTCTGTGTTTCGCTCTCTGTCTCGCTCTCTCTCTGTGTCTCGCTCTCTCTGTCGCTCTCGCTCTCTCTCGGTCTCGCTCTCTCTGCTCTCTGTCACTCTCTCTGTCTCGCTCTCTCTGTCTCTCTCGCTCTCTCTGTCTCTCGCTCTCTCTCTGTCTCTCTGTTGCTCGAATAATCTGTCTCTCTCTCGCTCTCTCTATCTCTCTCTCGCTCTCTCTGTCTCTCTCTCGTTCTCTCTGTCTCTCTCTCGTTCTCTGATGTCTCTATCTCGCTCTCTCTGTCTCTCTCTCGCTCTCTCTGTCTCTCTCTCGCTCTCTCTGTCTCCCTCTCTCTGTCTCTCTCTCGCTCTCTCTGTCTCTCGCTCTCTCTCTGTGTTTCGTCTCTCTCGTGTCTCGCTCTCTCTCTCTGTGTCTCGCTCTCTCTCTGTGTATGTAGCTCTCTCTCGTCTCTCTGTCTCTCTCTCTGCTCTCTCTCTGTCTCTCGCTGATCTCTCTGTCTCGCTCTCTCTCTCTGTGTCTCGCTCTCTCTGTGTCTCGCTCTCTCTCGGTCTCGCTCTCTCTCTCTGTGTCTCGCTCTCTCTCTGTGTCTCGCTCTCTCTCGGTCTCGCTCTCGGTCTCTCTCTCGCTCTCTCTCTGTCTCTCGCTCTCTCTCTGTGTCTCGCTCTCTCTCTCTGTGTCTCGCTCTCTCTCTGTGTCTCGCTCTCTCTCGGTCTCGCTCTCTCTCTCTGTGTCTCGCTCTCTCTCTGTGTCTCGCTCTCTCTCTCTCGCTCTCGGTCTCTCTTGCTCTCTCTCGCTCTCTCTCTCTCTCTCTCTCTGTCTCTCTCTCTCTCTCTCTGTCTCGCTCTCTCTGTCTCGCTCTCTGGTGCTCTCGCTCTCTCTGTCCGCTCTCTCTGTCTCGCTCTCGCTCTCTCTGTCTCTCTCGCTCTCTCTGTCTCTCTCTCGCTCGCTCTCTCTGTCTCTCTCTCTGTCTCTCTCGCTCTCTGTCTCTCTCTCGCTCTCTCTGTCTCTCTCTCGCTCTCTCTCTGTCTCTCTCTCTGTGTCTCTGTCTCTCTCTCGCTCCTCTCTCTGTCTCTCTCCTCGCTCTCTCTGTCTCTCTCTCGGTCTCTCTCTGTCTCTCTCTCGCTCTCTCTGTCTCTCTCTCGCTCTCTCTGTGTCTCGCTCTCTCTCTGTGTCTCGCTCTCTCTCTGTCACTCGCTCGCTCTCTCGCTCGCTCTCTCGCTCGCTCTCTCTGTGTCGCTCGCTCTCTCTGTGTCTGCTCTCTCTGTCTGCTCGCCTCTCTGTCGCTCGCCCTTCGCTCTCTGTCGCTCGCTCTCTCTCTCGCTCTCTCTGTCTCTCTCGCTCTCTCTGTCTCTCTCGCCGATCTCGTTCTCTCTCCGCTCGCTCTGTCTCTCTCTCGCTCGCTCTGTCTCTCTCTCGCTCTCTCTGTCTCTCTCTCGCGCTCTCTCTGTCTCTCTCTCGTTCTCTCTGGTCTCTATCTCGCTCTCTCTGTCTCTCTCTCGCTCTCTCTGTCTCTCGCTCGCTCTCTCTGTCGCTTCGCTCGCTCTCTCTGTCTCTCTGTCTCTCTCTCTGTCTCTCTCCGCTCTCTCTGTCTCTCTCTCGCTCTCTCTGTCGCTCGCTCGATCTCTCTGTCTCTCCCTCTCTCTCTGGTCTCTCGCTCTCTCTCTGTGTCTAGTCTCTCTCTGTGGTCGACTCTCTCTTGGTCTCGGCCTCTTCCCTGTCTCTCGCTCGACTCTGTCTCTCTCGCTCTTTTCTTCGCTCTTTCTCTCGCTCGCTCTGTCTCTCTCTCGCTCGCTCTGTCTCTCGCCTCGCTCGCTCTCGGTCTGCTCTCGCTCTCTAGTCTCGCTCTCTCTGTCCGCTCTCGCTCTCTCTGTCTCGCTCTCTCTGTCCGCTCTCGGTCTCTTGTCTCTCTCTCGCTCTCTCTTGTCTCCGCTCTCGATCTCTGCCTCGTCGCTCTCTCCGTACTAGCTCGCGTTCCCTCTGTCCTTGCTCGCTCGCTCTCTCTACCGTCGCGCTCTCTGTACGCTCGATCTTACGCTCTTTCTGTCCTCTCTCTCGCTCTCTCGTCTCTCTCCTCGCTCTCTCTGTCTCTCTCTCCCGCTCTATCTTTCCGGTCTACTCCTCTCCGCTCCTCTCTGTCTCTCTCGCTCTCTAGTCGCTCGCTAGCTATTCTCTGCTGACGCTCGCATCATATCTGTCGACCTCACCGCTCGCTCTCTGTCCGCTGCTCTCCCTTCTCCCTCCGCCCTCTGTCTCTCTCGCTCCCTATCTGTCTCTCAGCTACTCTTCTGTCTCTCTCTCGCCTCGCTCTGTCTCTCTCTCGCCTCTCCTGTCTCTCCTCTCGCTCTGTCTCTGCCTCTCTCACTCTCGCTCGTCCGTCTCTCTCGCTCTCTCTGGCTTCTCTCGCTCTCTCTGTTGCACCGGTCTCGCATTCTCGCTTTATCCTCGTCTCTTCTACTCGCTCTCTCTGTCGCTCGCTAGCTCTCTCTGTCGCGCGCTATTCTGTCTCCTCTCTCGCTCCTCTTTTGTTTTTTTCTGTCGCTCGCTCTCTCGTCTCTCTCTCGCTCTCTCTGTCTCCTCTCCTCCTCTCTCACGCCTCTCTCTCGCTCCCTCTCTGTAGCCTTACGCTCGCTCGCTTGCTCGGCGCTCATCTGTTCGCTCGCTCGCTCTCTCTGTGCTCGCTATCTCTTTCGATCGCTCTCCTCTGTCGCTAGCTCGCTCTCTGCTCGCTCGCTCTCTCTCTCGCTCTCTCTGTACTCTCGCTCTAATCTCTGTCTCTCGCTCTCTCTCTGTCTCTCGCTCTCTCTCTCTCTGTGTTTCGCTCTGTGAACGGAATCTCTGTGTCTCGCTCTCTCTCTGTGTTTCGCTCTGTCTCTTGCTCTCTCTCTGTCTCTCTCTCTGTGTCTCGCTCTCTCTCTGTGTGTGTCTCGCCTCTCTCTCGTCTCGCTCTCTCTCTGTCTCGCTCTCTCGGAGTCTCTCTGCTCTCTCTCGCTCTCACTCTGTCTCTCTCTCGCTCTCTCTCTGTCGCTCGCTCTCTCTCTCTGTCTCTCTCGCTCTGTCTCTCGCTCGGCTCGCTCTGTCTCTCGCTCTCTCTCTGTCTCTCGCTCTCTCTCTGTGTCTTCTTTTGCCCTCCGCTCTGCTCTACTCGGTATCGCCTCTCGCTCTCTCTGTCTCCGCTCTCTCTGTCTCGCTCGCTCTGCCGCTCTCTCTGTCTGCCTCTCGCTCTCTTCTGTCTCTCTCCCGCTCGCTCTCCGTCCACTCTCGCCTCTCTGTATCTCTCACGCGCCTATCTCTGTCTCTGTCCTTTATCCGCCTACGCTCGCTCGCTCTTCTCTGAGCGCTCTATGTATACTCTCTCGTACTTCTCTGTCCTCTCTCTCGCTCTCTCTGTTCTCTCTTGTCGCTCTCTCTGCCTCTCCTCGCTCTCTCTGCCGCTCGCTCGCCTCCTCCGTGTGCGCTCTGTCTCTCGCCTCTCTCTTCTCTCGCTCTCGCGTCTCTTGTCTCTCTCTCGCCATCTCCTCTGTCCTCTACATCTCGCTCTCCGTCCCTCTCCTCTGGTCTCCTCTCTCCCAGCTATCTCGGCATCCCTATCCGCTGCCTTCTTGGGCGATCTCTCACGCGCTCTCTCTGTCTCTCTCTCGCTCTCTCTGTCTCTCTCTCGCTCTCTCTCTGTCTCTCTCTGCATCTCTCTGTCTCTCTCTCTGCTCTCTCTGTCTCTGTGTCTCTGCTCTCTCTCTCTGTGTCTCGCTCGCTCTCTCTGTCGCTCTCTCGCTCTCTCTGTCTCTGCGCTCTCCTCTCTCTGTCGCTCTCTCTCTGTCGCTCGCTCTCTCTGTGTCTCGCTCTCTCTGTATTTCGCTCTCTCTCAGTCGCTCGCTCTCTCTCTCTCTGTGTCTCGCTCTCTGTCTGTTCTAGCTCTCTCTCTGTCTCTCTGCTCTCTCTTGCTCTCTCACTCTCTCTGTCTCTCTCTCTCTCTCTGTGTCTCTATGCTCTCTTTGTCTCTCTGTGTCTCTCTCTCTCTCTCTCGCTCTCTCTCTGCTCTCTCTGTCTCTCTCTCGCTCTCTCTGTCTCTCTCTCGCTCTCTCTGTCTCTCTCTGCATCTCTCTGTCTCTCTCTCGCTCTCTCTGTCTCTCTCTGTCTCCCTCGCGCTCTCTATGTCTCTCCTTCGACCTCTCTCCGCTCTCTCTCGCTCTCTCTGTCTCTCTCCGCGATATATCTGTCTCGCTCCTCCGACCCCTCTCTCCCTGTCTCGTCTCTCGCCCGCTCTCGTCTCTCGCCCTCCTCTCTCTGTGTTTTCGATCTCTCTTGTGTCATCGCCTCGCTCTCTGTCTCGCTCTTTCGGCTGTCTCGCACCTCTATTCTAGGTCTCGCTCTCGCGTCTCCTCTCGACTCTCTCTCTGTCTCCTCGCTCTCTCTCTCTGTGGACTCGCTCTCTCTCTCTGTTGCCACTCGTCCTCTCTCTGGTGGTCCTAGCTCTCTCTCGGTCTCGCTCTCTCCTCGTCTCTGTGTCTACGCTCTCTCTCTGTGTCTCGCTCCTCTCTCTGTCTGTCTCTCTCGCTCTCTCTCTGTCTCTTGCTCTCGCTCTCTGTCTCTCTCTCTCTCTCTGTCTCTCGCTCTTTCTGTCTCTCTCTTCTGTGTCTCGCTCTCTAAGCTCTCTGTGTCTCGCTCGCTCTCTCTGTCTCGCTCTCTCTCTCTCGCTCTGTCTCTTGCTCTCTCTCTGTCTCTCTCTCTCTCTCTGTCTCTCGCTCTCTCTCTGTGTTTCGCTCTGTCTGTGTCTCGCTCTCTCTGTGTCTCGCTTTCTCTCTGTGTCTCGCTCTCTCTCGGTCTCGCTCTCGGTCTCTCTCTCTGCTCTCTCTGGATGTCGCTCTAATGTCTCTCTCTCGCTCTCTCTGTCTGTCACTTTCCTCTGTCCCTAGTCTCTCGCCGCTCTCTCTGTTCGCTCGATCGCCCTCTCTCTGCTCGATCGACTCTCATCGTCTCTCTCTCGCTCTCTCTGTCGCTCGCTCTCTCTGTCTCCTCTCTTGCTCTCTCTCGCTCTTCTCATCGCTCCCCTCCCTTCTCTGTCTCACTCCTCAGCTCTCTCTGTCGATCGCTCGCTATCTCTGCTCGCCCGAATGACTGTCGCCGCTCGCGCTCTCTGTCGCTCGTCTCTCTCTGTCGCCGCTCTCTCTCGTCTCCGGCTCGCTCATCTGTCGCTCGCTCTCTCTCTCCACGCTCGCTCCTGTCTCTCTCTCGCTAGCTATGCTCTCTCTCGCTCTCTCTGTCTCTCTCTCGCGCTCTCTCTGTCTCTCTTCGTTCCTCTCTGTCTCTATCTCGCTATCTCTGTACTCTCTCGCTCTCTCTGTATCTCGCTCCAAGCAGACCCCCGCCATCTGGTCGCCACAGCCGCTTCTCTCTGTGTCTCTCTCTCTCTGTGTCTCTCTCGCTCTCTCTGTCTCTCTCTCGCTCTCTCTTGCTCTCTCTCGCTCTCTCTCTGTCTCTCGCTCGCTCTCTCTGTCTCTCGCCTCGCTATCTATGTCTCTATGCTATGCTCTCTCTGTCTCTCGATGTCTCTGTCTATGCTCGCTCTATGTGACGAATATGCTGTTGAACGCTCTCTCTGTCTCTCTCTCGCTCTGCTCTGCTCTCGCTCTCTCTCTCTGTTTCGCTCTCTCTCTGTGTCTCGCTCTCTCTGTGTTTCGCTCTCTCTCTGTCTCTGTGTCTCGCTCTCTCTGTCTCGCTCTCTCTCTGTGTCTCGCTCTCTCTCTGTGTCTCGCTCTCTCTCTGTCTCTCGCTCTCGCTCTCTCTCTATCTCTGGTCTGCTCTCTCTCTCTGTCTCGCTCTCTCGGTCTCTCTCCTCTGTGTCTCGCTCTCTCTCTGTGTCTCAAACTCTCTCTTGCTCTCTCTCTCGCTCGCTCTCTGTCTCTCTCTGTCTCTCTTGCTCTCTGTCTCTCTTGCTCTCTCTCTGTCTCTCGCTCTCTCTCTGTCTCTCGCTCTCTCTCTGTGTTTCGCTCTCTCTCTGTGTTCGCTCTCTCTGTGTCTCGCTCTCTCTCTGTGTCTCGCTCTCTCTCTGTGTCTCGCTCTCTCGCTCTCGACTCTCTCTTGCTCTCTCGCTCCCTCTGTCTCTCTCTCGCTCTCTCTGTCTCGCTCTCTCTGTGGCTCTCTCTCTGTCGCTGCGCTCTCTCTGTCGCTCTCTCTGTCTCTCTCTCTCTGTCTGCTCGTTCTCTGTCTCTCTGTCTCTCTCTGTGTTGCTCTCTGTCTCTGTGTCGCTCTCTCTCTGTGCTCTCTCTGTCTCTCTGTCGCTCGCTCTCTGTCTGTCGCTCGTTCTTTCTGTCTCGCTCTCTCTGTCTCTGCTCTCTAATCTCTCTGTCGCTCTCTCTCTGTGTCTCGCTCTCTGTCTCTCGCTCTCTCTGTCTCTCGCTCGCTCTTTCTGGCAAGCTCTCTCTGTCTCTCGCTCGCTCTCTCTGTCTCGCTCTCGCTCTCTCTGTCTCTCTGTCTCTCTCTGTCTCGCTCTCTCTGTCTCGCTCTCGCTCTCTCTGTCTTGCTCTCTCTGTCTCTCGCTCGCTCTCTCTGTCTCTCTCTCTCGCTCTCTCTGCTCTCTCTGTCTCTCTCTCGCTCTCTCTGTCGCTCTCGGTCTCTCTCTGCTCTCTCTCTTGCTCTCTCTGTCTCTCGCTCGCTCTCTCTGTCTCTGGCTCGCTCTCTCTGTCTCTCTCTCGCTCTCTCTGATGTGAACTCCTCTCTGAATATCTCCTCTGTCTCTCTTGTCTCTCGCTGTGTCGTCTGGTCTCTGTCTCTCGCTCTCTCTCTGTCTCTCGCTCGCTCTCTGTGTTTCTCTCTCTCTGTGTCTCGCTCTCTCTCTGTGTCTCGCTCTCTCTGTCTCTGTGTCTACTCTCTGTCGCTCGCTCGCTCTCTCTCTGTCTCTCTTCACTCTCTCTGTCTCTCGCTCTCTCTCTCTGTCTCTCGCTCTCTCTCTGTGTTTCGCTCTCTCTCTGTGTCTCGCTCTCTCTCTGTGTCTCGCTCTCTCTGTCTCTCGCTCTCTCTCTGTCGTCTCGCTCTCTCTCTCTGTCTCTCTCTCGCTCTCTCTCTCTCTGTCTCTCTCTCGCTCTCTCTGTCTCTCTCTCGCTCTCTCTGTCTCTCTCTCTCTCTCTGTGTTTCGCTCTCTCTCTGTGTCTCGCTCTCTGTCTGTGTCTCGCTCTCTCTCTGTCTCTCGCTCTCTCTCTGTCTCTCTCTCGCTCTCTGTCTCTCGCTCTCTCTCTGTGTCTCGCTCTCTCTCTGTGTCTCGCTCTCTCTCTCTGTGTCTCGCTCTCTCTCTCTGTCTCGCTCT